>NC_060909.1:8806291-8873791 GCF_014805685.1 Silurus meridionalis
AGGCTGCAAGGTCAGTTATGGCTGCCATTT
Organism: Silurus meridionalis; assembly: GCF_014805685.1. Taxonomy (NCBI): domain Eukaryota; kingdom Metazoa; phylum Chordata; class Actinopteri; order Siluriformes; family Siluridae; genus Silurus; species Silurus meridionalis. The sequence continues at coordinate 8,806,322 of NC_060909.1, forward strand.
AACCAGAATTAGCCGTCAATTTGACTGGACTGTATTACATGTAGTACAATATTACCCAGGGGACACTGGGAGATTTCAGGAAGCCTGGCCTAAACGAAACAGCCACAGACATCCTTCCATGTCTAAAAGGGTTTGGAGCCCAGAAGGCTTTGTGGGAAAGTTTTAGAGTATGTAAAGTGACTTTGACAGTGAAATATGAAAGAGAAGCATGTTCACAAACACACATCCAAAAATACATGCTGCATGCGTGAGTCTAGCTTACATGTACTTCTTTCTTAAATGTTATATCTATTTTAGCTGTTCGTGACTGTGTGAATGACTTTCCATGTATGTGACTTTAATTAAAAAACGCCAGTGTATTTTCCTTTACATAAGAAACATTGCACACCCTCGAAGTGCAGGGGATCCGGTTACCAGGGAATTTAAACATTAACAGCTTTCCTCTGGCGACAGAGTGTCACCCAACTCTTCTTCGGGCTCTCAACGAGCGTCAACACCAGGTTTTGTGCATGTACACAGAGACACAACATATATACGCACACTTCTACATACTTAAACAGATGCTAATCACCTGTCATCAACTGACAGAAGAAGACTGAGTGTGTCAGCTTAGGTGACACTAATCTACAACACATGATAGCAAGGCCACTAATAATGATAAATGGACATGATATTTAGAATAAACAGCTGAGGAGACACACAACATGATGTCAAAAGAATGTTCGGCCTCTGAAAGTGGCAGTTGAAAAGGAGTAGCAGTTCATCTAAATTTATATTTCTATTTTTAATTTGTAAATATAAATGTACTTAAAATAGGTGCATTTAAGGTAATACACTGGAAGCTTTTCAAATTTGATCAAATATGGTTAATATGTATAGCACAGTGCAGTTACATTTAAATTCTCAAAAAATTGGTCAGAGGTTTTTCAGACAGGACAAGTTCCAAACCTGTAAATTGCTAACATTAGATAGAGAGCATATTTATCAGGAATGTATCAGATATGTACAAAAAATCCTGCAATAACAAACAAAAAGCTATGCCATTTAGGTTAATATTCATGAATTGCATTAACTATTTAATTATGTAAATATTTGCCATACTACAAAGAATTTCTTACTTCATCGTAGCTTTGTGCTTGTTCGTGTTGTCAGGTTAAATCCTTGAATTTATTTCATTGCTTTTAACTATATGTTTCTGGGTTGTTTTGTAACTGTAGCTATGACAGTTTCAGATTTAGTAATTAATTTTGCAATTATGAATTATATACTGTTTCATAAATATTTGCTTATGGCAGTTTATAGTTTGATGACTATAACACACAATGCAGATTACATATATTATTGATAAATAGGTAGCTTTGTACTAGTGTTCATACAGCTACATGACACCATCTTAACCACTTCATGACAGTTAACATAAACCAACATTAATATTCATTTATCCCTCTTCAGTAAGCACTTTATTCAGGTCAGGGCTGCCCTGGATTCAGAGACGCTGATCATGAGGTGGGAATGCATTCTGGATATGATGCCAGTCCATTACAGGACATAAATATTAATAAAGGTTCAATACAATTAGAATCATCTGTCATAAAGATTACCTTTGTTAAAAGTCAAATCGATCACAAATATGCAGCATATAAAAAAATGCTTCCATGGTTTGATGATTACAATGTTCAGACTTCATCCATTGGAGATAAATGTTTACAGTTTAATGCAAAATTATTCAAAATGCTAAGCATAAGTATTTATATACGTTCTGGCTCCTTTTCTCTAGGGCGTCTCTAGTGAATGACATGTGCAGGCCTGTATAATCCACATTCGAGACATCATAAATAAACATGTCGAAACGGGAGCTCCTAGGATATGGAATCTCTCCTCCTGACTTTCACTGCACGCTAAACAACCCATACATCTCACCTCCTCCTCCTCCTCAGAGATCCAACATCTTTTTTCAGTGCAAGATTGGAAATCAATAAAGAGAAAATGATTTATGGAAAATATACTCTGTGTTGAATTACTGTCGATGCCACACCGAGAGGTTTTATCCTGAAGCATGAGCACACTAATCACACTCGGATACACACACAGACCACAAGAGACAGATGTGAGCCCACTATGTGTGTATGTGTGTGTGTGTATCTAAAGTGTGTGGGATCTTCTACGCCTCACAACTTACATTAAGTTCAACCTCAAGCATTTCAATGAATTAGTAGGTTTACTTTTGAACCTACATAGAAAATGCTAGAAAAATGGCAGAACTAATTCACTGCTCATGAGGGTACCTACATCCTTCATAAACATACATACATAATAATAAATGCTTATTGCAGATGATTTTATCTGCCATAAAAGCTTCTTTATGTTAATCATCCTGTAAAGTTATATGACTTCTAATAATAGAAGAAATTTTTCATGATAAAGTCACAACATGTGACTGACATAAGTGATCACAGGAACGAACTTTGTTTGTAGACGTTCCACAATATTAATATAACTCTAAACAGATCAAATCTCATTCTTTATTAAATCGAAGTGTATTCCTTGGCAACTTGCTCATAGATAAAAGGAATAAAACACTTTAGGATGTGCTGTTATTGGAAAAATAATCAACTTCATGGCTGGTAAGAGTGACTCCACTATTCACTGGGCCGAAACTCAGCACAATGTTATTTGTTGTTTTCCTCTAACCGCATGCCCTGAAGTGCTTTCGTCCATCCAAGAGCTAGGCAGGCTATGTCATGTTATAACTGTTAAAAACAATCACTTGTAAAGTGTCAAGAAAAGTCTATGTTAACAACAATCTGTCACTCATTATGGCAAATTGACGAATGCACTATGTAAAGATAGGTCTGTTTTTGTAGTTTATGGTATTTGTCAGGAAGGTGTTAGGTAGGTGTCTTATAAGCTGTGAATTTACATGAAGAAATTTACCTGATTTTGGTTCATTTCGTCAATAATGGGTTATTGTGTGTGAGTTGAGCTACATTTACACCATTTGACAGAATTCATTTATCTCAATCTTACAACTGAGCAGTTGAGGGCTAATGGCCTTGCTCAACAGCAGTGGTGGATAAAGTACACAAACTTGAACTAAAGTAAAGATCCACTCAGTAAAATATAACTCCAGTAAAAGTAAAAGTGTACCTTTAAACTTTCACTTGAATAAAAGTACAAAACTATTTGCCTTCAAATGTACTTAAGTATACAAAGTACTATGATTTATTATGGCTATAATGTTCCTATTATCATTTTTATCACAAACTCTTTACTTAATCAACTCAGTTTATATGAAAAGACTCTAATGTTACTCTCAGCACACCAATCTATTTATAGAATGATATTAATGAGTCAAACACTGATTGATATCTATTAAAATCATGAGCCCCAAAAACCTTTTTTTCAACTAGTACAAAAATAAGGCCATGAGTGTTGTGGCAAGTTAAAGTCAGAGGTTTCTTCCATCATTTATTCCTCACATAATGTTCTGCTTGCTGTTGAACTTACGCTGAACTGTGTGTTTGTGCTAAGTAGATACCACCAAGCGGTAATCAAAACAAGTTCAAAACAGAGAACGCGCTCTACCCCGATTGGTGTCTTTCTGTGTGCTTGACTAGTTTTTATCCACTCATAAATAAAAAGGTACGACTGAGTTCACAAAATGTAGTTGAGTAAAAGGTACGATATTTAATTTTGAAATGTAGTGAAGTAAAAATCTCCCAAATGGAAATACTTTACTAAAGTACAGATGATGCAAAAAAAGCTTCTTAAATACAGTAATGAACTGCATTTAATTTGCATATATATATATATATATATATATATATATATATATATATATATATATATATATATATATATATATGTAAGTAAACATATGTACAATAAATAAATATAAAGGCTATAGCAGTACAAAGATGTGTGGACATTGAAAATGCAGAAAAATGGTTGAAGTAGATGTGCAGAAGTAGAAGGTTATAAGGTTATGGCACATATATATATATATATATATATATATATATATATATATATATATATATATATATCGATCTATCGATCTATCAATCAATCAATCAATCTATCTATCTATCTATCTATCTATCTATCTATCTATCTATCTATCTATCTATCTATCTATCTATCTATCTATCTATCTATCTATCTATCTATCTATCTATCTATCTATCTATCTATCTATCTATCTATCTATCTATCTATCTATCTATCTATCTATACCACTGAGCTTTCCCTACCCCGGATGGGTTTTTGCTACACAGCTTCACAGCTTGTGTGTGTGTGGTAACATAAGCAAAAGGAGTCCTTGATGCCTTGATTTATGACAGCCCCTACACAGGACACCAGCTCCCACTGATCAGCACTCACATGCCCGTCACCTCTGTTACCCTTCCTCCTCCTTCTTCTTTGCTCCTGAGTCTTTGTTTCTGACTGACAGTAGCCATGCCTCCTCTATTCTGCGTTCCTTTACAATAACATTTATCATTCAGGCAATTTATAAATCACTCCAGCTAAACTGGATCTGATAAGTACAAGACCGACAGCAGCAGTGAAGCCGGTCCCCTTTCCTTCTCTCTTTTCCCCAAAGACGAGACCTCATGACACAGTCAGACCACCTCATAGCATTCAGGCCTAAAGGTCTCACTCTGTCGCTATCATGTAGCCTGTGCCAGGCACATCTCTGCTATGAGGAGCCCCCCTCCCCTCCCCCGGGAGACTTCCTAGATGTCTCGGGTAATATTGTCACTTAAGTTTTCTGGCTATGACATATGGGCAATTACTCTTCAGTGGTCCGGCATGGGTGCACACAGACACTTGACACTGCTAGGCTGTCGCACAGCATTAGGGAAATAACGCAGGCTTGTGTTTGTTTAAAACAAGCTGGCAAATCGATGTTTATCTAACCCAGTCAAGCCCAATAAGTACAGCTTACAGTGACTTAACCAAGAGAAGCTAGCAAGGTTTCTGACTTAGGATTTTTGACATTTTTTTTCAGACATGCACATTAGATTTCAAGGGGCCAAAAAAATGAGCAAAGCAATGCAGAGACACTGAAAGATACAAGTATAGAAACAGGATGTTTCTCAGACCTACACGTGCCAAATACAGAAAGGAAATAAAACGCCCACGCACTTAAGCAAACATGTTTGGGAGGTTAGATACACACACATAGACGAGTGCACTTGTGTAAACCCTTATGAGGGTCAGTGTGTGAGTCAAGTCGGTCGCATACACACACTCTTGCTCTTATGTAATTCTGTATAGGAGCTATTCACATGCAAATGCCAGACAAGAAGATTTATCATTGCTGGGTAAACAGTGAAACGCAGACATGAGTAATAACACGTGATGGGGGGCTAGGGGGGGAATTGGGAAGTTTGATTTTGCGTGTTTTCTTTACCTTCTTTTCAAAATCTACACTCTCTCTCTCTCTCTCTCTCTCTCTCTCTCTTTCAGAGTCTGAGTCCATAAAGCAGATCAGCATGTCACATGCATAAGCGCAGTTAACATTTATCACCCCAAATATAGACCCTTATTTCTCCATAGTCCCAAACGACACAACCTGCTGCTTCTAGACAGCCGTGTTCATCATATATGGGATTTCACATGCCCTGTACACATGGAAATAGAGTTATGACCTGTTCATAACCATCAACAAGTACAATAGCGTAATTACACGTTTACACACCACATGTTCGCACAAATTAAGGCAATACCTTTGGTAATACCGAAACTATACAATGTATTTTGGCTCCAGTGAAATGATTAGGCAGTCTGATATATCTGGCATAATTTATCTTTCGATAACAGGTAAAAGGTGAGTACTTCTTAGATGCTTTTGTGCCTATCATGATTGGCAATAGTGGCTATTTAAGTGATCATACCCTTCCTGACAACTTGAGTCACTCTGAAGATTCTTGTCTGACCTCTATGAGCAATAACAAAGCATTTCTGCCAGGATGTTGTTTGTTAGTTTCCTTTGTTTCTTTTATTAGAGTTTTTGTGTTTCGCAGACTCAAACCAGCCTGTCTGGCAGCAACAACTATGCCACAGTAGTACCACCAAAATCACTTTTTTACTAAGCTGATATGAACTATTAACCGAAGCTCCTCCCTTGTACATGCATGATTTTCTGCACATGATGGTCATTGTATAAAAATGCTATTTGCCGAGGCACAGTGATATACGTATACTGTATATATTCAGATTTCTTTATAGTCAGTTTATAGAGAGTCTGGCTGGATCCCCAATGACTCTTTGCTACCCATATAACTGCACTATTTACGGTATAATGTAACAGCTTCATATGTGCAAGAGGGAGCAATTGAATAGAAAAGGGTCAAATCCCAAATGTCTCCTTAATCCCTTTATAAGTGCACTATATAGAGTGTGAAATAAGAGTTTCTCGTGCTCAGACTGAAAGAGCATGAAGATGTTTGTAGAGAGAAAACAGGCAGAAAAGCTTGATTGATAAAGTCCCTATCTGGTTATTTAGGATCTGGCGACAGAAGCGGCTGCTTTTGCCAGACAGAAAAGCAATTAATCTGCAAAACGAGCTCGTGATCAGCCGGCACTCGGCAGCCACCCCCCATCATCCCTCTACCTCCCCCCACCCCTGTGCGCTTCTGCTTCACCGATAAGGCCGCAGACGGCCATTTATTGTACATTTTAATTAAGCGCTTGTTAACGCTAGTTATCTTAACAGTCACAAAATTACCGTTGTAATGCATTTTGTTTGAGGGGGAAAAAAAAACTAGAGAGACAGAGTACGTGCCCACGTGATTTTTTTTTTTTCTTGCCTAACATCACATGGTGCATCATATCGAAGGCACGCGGCCTGTGCAAGATGATCGAAGCGGCGCCGCACTAATGGTTCTTTAATATGGCCATCAGCGGTCCCTGCGCAGCCTCAGGCATACGGCCCGAGAGCCTCCCAAAGCCTCTTTAACGCTTATTTGAGATGACAGGAAAAATGAAACCGTTTGTGCTCGCAATGGAAAAAGCAATCATTGGGACATTATCCTCCGCTTGCCCTATCATGCTAATGCCGGGTAAAAAATGTCACCAAATGTATTTAAGAGGCTGATGGAGTGGCGCTGTTTGATTCCTGCTGTCCGTCTGATTAATAAGAAAGAGGGGGGAAAAAGCCTTCAATTTGTATGTAAATGCAACCTGGGCCCCATATCATCGCCGCACCTGCATGGGCAAAGAAATAATAAACTCAGGTTTAATGCTGCAATTACCGCCGTTTACGGCACATCCGGCAAAGAGAGAGAGAGAGAGAGAGAGAGACAGAGAGAGAGAGACAGAGAGGTGCAGTGCGAAGGATGAGCAGGGAGAACGAAAGCAGGTAACGGGCTGAAGAAGAGATAACCAGAAGCTGGATTTGGACTATTACACAGGCACACTTATGGGCTACAGTAACACACACTGTTCTTGTGTTCTAAATATGTCATTTGAGTGAGTGTGGACCCCTTTTGACCTTTCTCGACATCATAGGAATTACCCTGTGAGTAATAATAAGTTATTTTAGTGGCCCAGTCATAGAGAATAGGGTACATCAGTGGTCCTTTTAGATGGTTGATGGATTTCTTAACTTTTAAGAAAAGAAAGTTCTACTAGGAACCTCTTCTCTCAAAGGTTCCCCCATGAGGACGAACCAAAAGAGCCCTTTATGTTGCTAAAGGCAATATTTTGGTGTAAAAGCATACAGATATTCGTTTTGTTTATTATTTTATTACTATGCACCAAAATACCTCGCAGCATCTTTTTGCAGTGCTTGAAGGAAAAAGAAAAGGCTGTGTCAAAGCGTATGTTTAGAGATCCCAGGGTTTTGGACATGAAATTGACACTCTGTTTAGGGTTCCCTATTCAGATTATGGTCCAATTATTCAAATGAAAACACATTTTAGTTGCTACAATAAATGCAGTAAATGTGGGGGAAAGTGTTATGGTTTAAGGCTTCCTCTAAGCTAAAGAATCCTGTATGGTCCTGGATTGAACCTTTTTTTCTATCTTGGTGTACTATTTGTTGAACATTATTTCAGACACAGTGAACTTTCTGGAGGAATATTTCTAATATCTTCTTTAGAGTGTGCAACTTCTCGCAACACGAAGGACCAAGATCAAGGAGGCTCTGTCTGTAGACTGCAGGCCAGACTTTGAGGTAAAGCTAGAGGCAAAGAAACAAACTTCAAACATTTCTGTGTAGGTATAGTTTGGATTTTTTATTTTGTATTTTTTTGTCAAGCTAGCTCGTGTTAGTTAGCAGGCCACTGTTAACTGTGAAAATCTAATATTTTTATAATATGATGCCTGACAGAAATCCTGTCATGTTAGCTAACCTGACAGTGAGCCTGCTAGCCTGGCTAGATTTAGTGGTGAAGACTATGAATGTTATGAACATGATCTGCAATAGACTGACATCTTGTTCCCAGTGTTCCCAAGATAGGATCGATTTCATAGAAGCCTTCATCAGGATCCTCTCAGATGACTAGTTGGCTAGCACAAGCAGTTAAGATTCCTCTCAGAATGTTCACATCCTATCATTTGAGCACATGTTTGCTAGCTGTCTGGTATTGAAGATAACAAAGAGTTATAAATATTACTTCTTAGAAATCCTTTCAGGTTAGCTTGTGAAGCAACATTGTAAGCAATCATGTATAATGATTTGACCAATTTTGGAATTGTTTAAGTTTAATATTAGCCAAATGTTAGCAGTAAAAATGGTAGCATTGCTGCTTATCTGGGGGCAAAGATTTTCCATCCCACATGTGTTCCATTGTTTAATGTTAGTGTTCTAAGACAAGAGAAAGAATAAAATCAGTCTTATATAACCACTTAAGGCAGAATAGTGTCCAACAGACTTTATTGCTGGAAAAAACATCGTTTACATATGATCAAAATAATATTTAATTCAAAAGCCAAATAAAATCATACCTGATAGGTTTATTATTGTAGCAGCAATATTTGCATTTACATTTATCATTTACAACCTATTTCATTTTTGCTTTAAGAGGTGCAGCTGCTATCATTCTGATAGCTTGCTTGATGATACAAACACACAAAAAAATGCAGAAAGATCGGTATGAAATTATTTTTTGTCTGTACAAACAAATCCTTTGCTGTCTCTTACATATTCAGGTTTACTCTGCAGTGAGTCTGGATTAAATGAAAGTGTATCTCCCTGTCTTTTTCATCATATACTTTTAGTAGCTCAACCTTCCATCGGACTACAAAGCAAGGGCGTATTGACTGAACAGGGGCTGAGGAGAGATTGCAGCCCAGTTATTAAAGATTAAAAGGTGTATGTGTGTTGACTGAAAGAGGTGAAGTGTCCTGCAAAGCTGAAACCATGGAAAAGCTTTGATGTTCAAGTGAGCTGACCTTAACCACAATGACCTCTGAATTATTTTCAGGTAGGGGCAAGCGCATAGGCAACCACCCTCACACTAAACTTCCATAGGCTTCCTCTCACTCTCTCTCTCTCTCTCTCTCTCTCTCTCTCTCTCTCTCACACACACACACTTTCTGGCATTTGTATCCATCCATCCCAACTTTAAACTCTGAAACTATGAAGTGCAAACAAATGATGTAACCCTCAGACAAGAGTGGAGTCAAAGGTGTGCACTCACCAGAACAGTGGGTCCACAAGACGCAATGTGATGAATATGGATGGTTCTCACAAAGACAGTCATGCATGTGGCATTGTGTGCATCTCTGCCAAATATGATCAAAAGGATAAACCTCCATGCCAAGGAAAATGATAGAGAGATTGCTTATAAAAGAAAGGACTGTGTATCAGAGCGAAATCTTAGCAATAATGCTGTTATTCACAGTGCTGTCGATCTTCCCGCCTGATGAAACACAGAGAATAGTTGTGTGCTGATCCTGATCATAGCTGCTTATCTATCTGATTATCTCCTGCCTTTTATAATAGAGTTACACTGGTGTGAACTGAACTGGATCCAATCTGGAGCGGAAACCAGTTCAGACTCAATTCTCGAACGCGCTCCGAGATCCCTCGAAAATAACTTCTCGCGCTGTACGAAGATTGGATTCTTAAAGATCCATGCCGGCAAAGCAAGGCACTCATTCAAGTGCGCTTCCCGCGAGAGGCGTCTCTCGATCTCTAATATCATTCTGTATACGGCTTCACCGAAGCACTGGCCCTTCGCGGTTATTAATATTAATATTTATGGACTGAGAGAGACAGAGAGAGTCAGGGAGATCTGTCGGGCAAAGGAAAGGAAGAGCAAACTTCCATTAATTCCAATGGGAGGGAGTCCAAATTAATTCCTATTCACATTTTAATGCCTTTATGCTAATGCCAGAGAGCCACAGGAGAGGAAGGTTAAGGTTTAGCAGTTAGGGTAAAAGAAAGGAAAATATCACCAATGCTTGACTATTACAGTACATTAAATTGATACACATTCCATTTACTTTCATGATGCATACGTCATTACTTGTACATATGAACAATGAGTGTATGCTAGAGGTTAGTAATGAAATGTTAGATGCTTCTTATTCTTTCTACAGAAAATGAAGGTGAGAAAAAAAGCCTGCCTACCCAGATGCCATCTGTCTCATTTTGGGCCTTCTGGGATTCTGCGTTTCCGAGCTGCCATGCAGTCTAATCACACGGCGCAAAGTCATTTAGCAAATACTGCCAAGTTTCTCACTCGCCAGACCACTTTGCCAATAATCTCAAAATTCTGTCTACACAATGTACTTACAGTTTAGACTTCACAAAATGTATTTTGTCTACTTGGCTTTAGTGACAGAGCGCAATCACATGTTTTGTATGAAACTTTTTTAAGTCTAAATATTTTGTTATAAAGTTCGTTTTTGATCATTTTACACTTTAATGTATCAGTAGATACATTAAAATCAGTAGATCACTGATCAAAAACCTCTTTTAACAAGTGAAAAGAAATCTGAAATATGTATGTTTGGATTGTTAGTCTTGTCTTTTTTATTTTTTATTTGCAGACCACTTTTTTACCAAACAAAGATTGAAATTGGTTTAGTCAATAAGTTTAGATATTAAGTTTTTAGTTGTTTTTGATTATAATCGATCAAAAAGGAGAAGTTATTATTTTAATATGGTAATAAAAAGTTTGAGACCTAAAAATTCTCTTGGAAAATGAAAGTTTTGTAACTATTGAACAATAAAGGGGGGAAATTTGGGGTTAAATCTTCTTAGTCACTATTGTTATTGTTATTATTAATTATTATTATTGTTATTATTATTAGAAATCTGAGCTATTTTTCATACTACATTTATATAACGTGTTCATCTTCACGGTAAAAAACAGTTTATTAACACATAGCATAAAATATATATAGACTGTTTGAGAAACAGATTTGCTGCAAGAGAGAAGTTGAAGTCTATATTCAGTTCTCTCTCTCTCTCTCTCTCTCTCTCTCTCTCTCTCTCTCTCTCTTTATTTTCCTTTCATTCCTAGCTTGCTTAGCCGTGCTCAATAAGATTCCAGTCCATCCATTTCAGTTTGTAGAGCTTGTTTAACTGCATCAAGCCCGGCCAAACACAAATAGATTACTCTGTGGTCTATGCCCTCACCGCCCCTGCTATAATCATTACATATTTACTTCAGAGGCAAGCGCTGCTGGTCCAGCCCACAGTGGCCTATCCATTACTGTCTGTGTTCTGACACCTGCTGGGTGATTGTCATTAATTGAGCTCATTTGAGAGGCAGGTCGGGGCAATAGAAACGCAGGTGTTTGGGACAACTGTGATTATCCTAGTTTGTGGCTTGGATCGCAAGAAAAGAGCAATCTCTCTATCAAGAGATGCGGACGTCAGTGACGGCTGTCCATTCTTTTTACTTTTAACCCACATTAGGGAATAATTGAGCTGACAGAGCTGAGAGAGAGAATGACCATAAAAAGGAAAATGATGATTTGCTGGGTTCATTTATACGATGGGGCTTGTGCAGAGTCTGGATGTGATAAGAATGGATGAGAATTGAATGTAAAGATTAAATTGGTTTTAATTTAATGGAAAGTACCAACAGGATCTGGCAAATCATTAGGATGAGGAGTTCATGCAGGCAGAAAAACAAAACAAGCTAATAAAACAATGGTTTGATTCATATTGTAACTTAACACCATGTTACTACAATCTATAACCAATAGACTATATAATCAGCACTGTTTCTAGGCATAGGCAAACTCGGTGGTCACCTAGTGCGCAACCAGCTGAGGGGGGTTTCTGTGATTACCCCCTGGCCTGTCACTCATTTAAATAATTTACTTGTTTTTCTGCTGAAGGTTAATATACAGTATATGTTTACATACTTGAATTCAGGCAATTTTGCAATGATTATTAAATGTGTTTAACCAATTTTATAGAAGGTTGTGAATTATTTGTATGGTGTGGTGGGGGGGGAGCATTGTGTTGGGAGGGCAGAGCCATGGGGGTATTACTGTAATCTGCAAGAATTGCTGCAATTAACATTCATGCTCATATTAAGACCCCTATTCTTAATACCTTCTTGAGTTGTAGGCATTGTTTTTTTAATTTTTTATTTTGAATGCATTCCATGGTTGGAATTCTTCCATATTACCGTGTAATTGAGATGTCAAGGTCACAATTTGGATTGATGTCTTGGTTAAAATGCAACTGTTAAACTTAACACTATCATTAATCAATTATTATTAATGATTACCAGATTATTATCAAAATGGCTGGCTGTATTTCTATGCTATGTATATCTTATGGCACTTAAAGGAACAACACCCTCATTTTTAATACATATAATCAAATCCAGTGATTCCCACGACAGTACTTAACATCTTGGTAATTTTTTTTCTTTCTCTCTGGAATGCTCATTATGGCTACAGATCGAAATCTGGATTTCTGTTTTTAACTCGTTGACTCGTGTTTCATTTTCACGTATCTATACACACTCATGCTCTCACTCTCTTTCTTTACTGGGTGCACTCTGAGATTTATTCCCATCATGAGGAGCTGTGGCCGAAGCTGATCTCGGATATTTATGCGTTAATAAGGCTTACATAATTCTTGCAGGTGTGCTTTCCGTCCCCCTACCAAACCCATTCAAAGGATTTATAGAGGGCCCTTGGATTGCGTCTTGATTTAAAACCTTCCTCCCTCACGCTCTTCCTCCCTCCTCCCACTTTTTCTCTCTCTCTCGCTCTCTCTGTCTCTCTCTTTCTCTTTCACTCTCTCTCTCTCTTTCTCTCTCTCTGTGTTTCTATCATTCTCCCAGACTTGTCGTTTGTGGTAGTCTGGTAGACTGTGGCCCACCATGATCGCTATATCTCCATCTGGGTTAGAGGACAGAGCTGCCAAAACTGAGTGCAGCTCTCAGGTTGAGACTCGGCTAACAGATGTCCCAGCAGCCCTCAGACTGTCTGTTGGGGTTACCTTTATTAATATGGGGGCCTGACACACAAATCACAGTGATGTACAGCTCTGTCTGGCCACATGGACTCTGTCTTTGACGAGAACAGGCAACACCAGTTCCTGAATTAGGAATCTGTTTGGTTCAGACTGTAACCAGACAATGGTATATTCAAATTACATATAACTTTGCTCGCTTCACTCAGTTTTATAGACAAATCAATTAGCATGGCATAATCTAGCTTTTTCCATGCAGTAATGCCTACCTGCTATATCTTCCTGTATCTGTATTTTCCTTTCAAAATTAAAAGAATACAATATTTTGACACATGGTGTTCTCCAGTTTCACTTTTTTGTACACTTCATCTTGTGAAACATTCAACAACATAGATCAGCATTAACATTTAAATTATAGTAGCTTTAAACATCCTCACATTTTTCTCAATTTATTTAAACAAGACACAAATCACCCACAGCTTGTCATGTGTTTTTCTCCATTCTGAAAATCTCTCCAGTGAAAAAACTTAATGTAACATTGAAGACTCCGCCCATAAATGTTTAATAAGCATGCACTAACAGAACACTTATTAACAATTGTACCTTTTTCCATTGTTAAATAATGTTTAAATAAATGTATTACTTGTTTGAATCAGTTTATTACTGTCACTGATCTTTCGAATGGATAACAGTGTCAATATTGTCACAAACTACATTTCCCATCAGCCACTGCAAATCAGGGCCATGCCACATGTCAGTTCGTGCAAATGAATTATTAATTAACACTTGCATATAGACTGACCGTGATCATGATCTAATATGTACTATATAAACTACTGCAGGAAAAGTCTTGAGATGAGTAAGACATGATTGAAATTACTAACAAAGCTGTGCTTTATTCCAGTTTCTGGCCATTCCAAAAATAATATATCAAAAACCGATTCAGGCAACTTATATTTCCCAATGTTTTTTGGTACCCATGTACACTCAGTCACATCCCTGTGCATCCCTTTGCAACCCTTAAAAAAAGCAAAAGCTGACACGTTGCAGTATTCACTTTAGGCTTCACTATACTGGGGAAAATAACAGCTAAACGTTCCCTCAGAAAGTATTCCCAGTGTTTAAAATAAAAACATATTTTACTTATGTAAATTACTGTGTTGGTTCCTTAAGGACTGCCCTTAAACTGAGTTACATGGAAAAACTTTTCTATTGTTCTTTAAAAACAGCAAAATGTGTTGCAATCCTTGTCTGTTGTTATCACACATCTGCTACATATCTGTCAGATAGCGATTAGTTTGAAATATAACAGAGTATTCCTTTAATACCGATCTGAATCATTCTTATGACACTGCGTTGGTCCTTGAAATGCTAAAGTGAAAGTTTTTTGGGTTTTTTTCCATCAAGTTAGCAAACAATGAAAAGCAGCAATCAGGAGAGAATGATGGCAACATTAAATAAACCCTGTATGCTATGATGGAAGACCATAAATAATGTACAAAATCATTTCAGCCCTCGCATCTTAACCGTTTTGCATCTGTCTTCTCAGTGCTATGATGTATTGTTTCTCTCGGCGGAATGACAGCTAAAGTATAAAGGTGGACTGGTAGATTTAGCAATGCAACAAAGAGCTTCACTTCATCTAAAGACACTAGAGTAGTTAAGTGTGTGTCTGTTTGTGTGTGTCATATGTAGAGGAATGCACTTAGTTCGGGATAATTCTGATATCTATTCGGTATTTATCACTCAAGGACATCATAGTACTTTTTAATCTGTTTATATTTTACGGTTTAAATAGTGTTATACACATGTGTGTGTGCCTCTGTTAAGACTACCAGTCTGGTTCTTTGTTTGGCTAGTTAGCTAGTGCAGTAATCGCTATTTTAGTTGAATGGAATCATAAGCAGCAGGTTTTGTTTTTATTTCTCCACATCTATAATTAGCAGCTAATCATCAAGAAATATAACAGCAAAATACTGGCTAAATGCTGATAGCTTCACTCACCTAGCTTCATCTGTAACCATTATTTTCTCACCTAGCTAGCAGTTGCTGCAATTAACTTCTCCATTTGCTAGCTTAAAATGTTTTCTTGGGTTGCTTATATAATAAAAGATTTTCTGCAGTCTTCTTTTACCACTTATGAAATGTTCATTAATGCAATAGTGTGTGCCATGTAATATCTTTACGAGTAGGAGTACAAATAATTGAGAATGGCATTGGATTAATATTAGCATGAATTTAGTGTGAGTTTGTGCGTGTGTTGTTTGCTTCAGCTATGGATGTATACCATATCCATCCCCCCCAAAAACCTGATATACACTTGACATACACTCTCGCCACACCTGAACGCCTCTCCTGTCCACACACTCCTCTCAGGCTTTCTCCAGGGAGCCCGGATATTCTCATGCAACAATGCAAAATTCCCTCATTACCATCTCCTAAATATTCATGAATACGTGGCCGGATAAGCATGTCACCTGAAGAGTGGCCTTTTACCGTCCAATAAGCACACATATCCATCTCGGCCTCTGATAGGCTTTGTAAAAAGAAAGCATCAGATGCTCGTTTCTACGGAACTACGGTGAGGGAAAGAGAGACAAAAAAGCACGAATTTTGAAATGCTAAATAAAGCACGAGGATGGGAGGGGTGCGAAGAATCAGTCATATTGAGTGACGTTTCTCAGATCGACGCGTCCCATCCACTCGGAGATTCGCTTATCAAGCCGTCAGCACAGGAGAGATGGCAGGGTGCTGGTGATTGCAGAACATTTAGCAAATGTTGCACCATAGACTGATGAAGAAACAAGCTTTTGTTAGATCGGACACAATGGATCGAGTCTTCATCCTGGTGATCGTTGCTCGGATGTTCAAATTAGATCTGAATATTAATATTAGGATAGGATCATTATTACAGGAAAAATAGTTCGGCAGTCGTATCTCAGCTTGGTAATTGGACTCAAAGTGGCTAAATAGTGTGAAAATATCTAAATGTGATCTAATGCCTAATCCACATGGCGCAATAAGCGTAACTATTACTGGAGGAGGAATTAATAAGTCTTCCTGCTGCCATCTGACAAGTTCAAGCACTGTCGCCTCTAAAAGACAGCAGGGGGACAAAAGGCATGCTAAATAAGAATATTACTGTCCTTTTGATCATCAGACTGCTCCACAATGGTGTCAGACATAACACGGCAGAAAATTAATACCAGCCATATTCCTTTGTGAGAGTGGGGATGGTGGGAGGGAGAGGGGGGGAAAGTAATCAAAATTTAAAAAAAAAAAAAAGAAAAGAAAAAAGTGTTTTGCTTCATAATGAAGTTTAGTTCTATAAAGATTTTCAGTTATATTATACAGTAATCAGGAATTCACTTAAGCAGAATTGACTGGATAACAAGAAAAGGAATTCCGCCATATCAAACGCATCGGTCTGCCTTATCTCTTTAAACTCTTGTCAGAGGCTTTGATGTGCCCTGCTCTCGAAATGGCAGCGTGCTAAAAAAAATAGAGGGAGGGGTGTGTGTGTGTGTGTGTGTGTGTGTGTGTGTGTGTGTGTGTGTGTGGAAATCTCAGCTCAATTTAAGTCTCATCCAAGGAGCTTACAACTGTAATTAAATCATTAAATTCTTGTCTACGCTTCACAGCGCGTAGAGAAATTAACTTCCCACCAACCTCATTTTCTATTTGAACATGAAATAATGATTTTCTGCCAGTCTAATTACAAAGCCAACATCTGATCAAGCCGGCATCCAGAGGGGATTATCACATGCGCCAGTATTAGAGCTCATTACCAGCTTGAGTGCAGAATTATTACATCTTGTAATTGGATGGTGAGATTTATATACAGATCGGGCCGGTTTCTGTAAGATTGTAATTACAAGGTTCGTTGGTTAGCTACTTATCAGAACTTTGCAGGAAAACAAAACAAATGGCTGAACGAAATGAGCATGTCATTAACCTGTAACCTCGGAGACGGGGTGTTGAGGGGAGGGAGGGAAGCGTGTGTGTTGTGGGTGGGGGTTCTCAATGTGTGTGTGTGTGTAATGCTCATGTCTGCATTAAGAGAAATGGGTTCATCCATTTCAGCACCTGACTGCGCAGCCTGAGCAAAACAGTCTGTTTCATTTATTTAACCCAGGTTATCTGGGGCTGTTACGAAGAAAGGAGGCGGAAAAAACTATTGTGAGGGAGGGGGGAAAAAAGAGAGGAAAAGATAGAAAAAGGGCGGTAAATGAGCTGTCTCTGCCGCCAGGATGGGCTCAATGTTTCTATTACTTAAGGCTAACAGGCTGTGAAGCCATTCATTCAGAGAGCTGAGAGGGGGCTATTTGGGCCTGCCAGTAAAGTGTAAGAGAGAGAGAGAGAGAGAGAGAGAGAGAGAGAGAGAGAGAGAAGGCGAGAGAGCAATCGATCCCTGGTTCTGCTCACGACCCTTGGATTGAGTCTGAACAGTCAAGAGTAAGCTTTTCTACCTTCGTGAAACAAACTACACAAACACAAATGAGGAAGAGAAAGAGTGCCTTCGCTAACACCTGATATAAACAGGCACCTAATCAATAAGAAAAGGCTGAGTTAACGCCAGGAGGTGAATGAAAGCTAGAGGGGGAAAATGGGAGAGAAAATAAAAATTGCTCAATTACCTTGCCAACATGTTTTCTTCTCTCTCTCTCTCTCTTCCCTCTCTTTCACACACCCTCTCTCACTCTCTCCCCCTTTTTCTCTTTTTTTGGAACAAGTGATTTTGCAGCACAAATCAATGTTGGCAGGTCAGGCAGCCAGCTACTAATCTTGGCATTACAACGCTCCAATCAGAGCAGCCCAGGTAATGGAGTTGTTATTGAACTTCATAGTCAGGATTAGATTCTCAGTGAAGATCAATGCAGCTCCGAGATGAGACTGATAACAGCCTGATAGCCATCTGAATCCCCACAGCTATGCAGTGAGACACATACTCTCTCTCTCTCTCTCTCTCTCTCTCTCTCTTTCAATGCACAAAAGTAAACCTTGTGGAAATCTAGTTTTTTCCAACCTTTCATTATGCTTTTCTATTTCACTCTCCTTACCGGGTTAACAACAATGTATGCATTTTTGTCTAAATACTGTATATGAACGGAAATAAATTGATCAATACATAAATAAATCGGTCATTTCTGTTGTTATTTATCCTTTATTTTCCTCTGCATCATCTATTGGAATTTACTAACTAATACCCAAGGAACTTGTGCATATGTTAATTAGAAACAAATATGTGATTATGATGTATGTTCCAAACAACTCATTGGACATAAAAGGAAACCTTCAACACCAATTATATCTATGTTTCGGTATTTGTGATATTGTGTTGTGTTGTGTTGTGTTGTGTTGTGTTGTGTTGTGTTGTGTTGTGTTGTGTTGTTGTGTTGTGTTGGGTTGTGTTTTGATGTGTTGTGAACTGTGCTGTTTGTTCATATTGTTTCAATTGTCATTAGAAAATTATTGTAAGCAGCTATGCATTAAGATATATCAAAACAAGAAAGCATCTCATATGCAGAAAAGAATGGCTTAAAAATAAATATGCAGCCATTAATAATTATTTAAAGATCCCCCTTCTTCTACCCACCCCCAATGGCATTCAAATCCTCTTCCCTTTCATTTCTATTCTAAGCAGGATAATTAATACTCTCTTTTTTTATGCATTGTCTGAGTAAATAAACTGGATCAGGGTCAAAGGTGCTTACAGAGACCACATCTAATCACATTTCCTATGCTACGTAGAAAGAAAAATATATAGGCTTAATAATTCAATAATTTCCCATTCATCAACAACTATGTGAAAGTCAATACGAGGGATAAATCAAGAAACAGAAGGGGACAGACCGGGTCTCGTGCACGCCTCGCATAAAGCAGCCTGCAAGTTGATTTTGTCGAAACACACGCTAGTTCTTAATTTATTTCAGGAGCTCCTTATGGCCATTTAGCACAGAGCCCTGCAGGGGCCAGAGCAACGGAGGGGAATCGATGGAGGATCGATAGCCTGGGCGAATCAATCAGCCAGGTTTTCTTTGCAAAATATTTAATTAAACATGGTGGCAAATAACTGCAGGATTTATTGTTTGATGTTAAGAGCATTAGTGATTTCCCTTTTCCCACGCCGCACCCCAGGCCTGGCCAGCATGAGCCTTCCAGCCGCTTAGAGGGTCCTGGGGAATAGCTTAGACACTTTTCCAATATATAATAATGTTTGTATTTATACATGCTTATACGCTCGCTTGACTCTCACTCCCTCTCTCTCACTGTCTAATCCAGTAAACCTGCAGTCGTTCGAGTGAGAGAAAGAGCTGAGGGACTTGGTCCTGGGAGTTCCATGCATTTAGATGCTGTCTGGTTAACATCTTAATCCTTCACAATGGCCCTGGTGAAAGAAAATCCAGCTGTTCTAGTGTGTATACTGGAGTGTACTGGACTTGTGAAAGGGATATTTCAACAGATGGTAACACAGAGTAACAATATCGATGTGAGATAAAGGCCTGCATGTGTTAAATGTATATGGCTGAATTGAAATACAGTAATATGTTTAATATGGATAAAATAAATATAAGTGCACAGAAAGTATGACTCCGTTTTGTAAAAGTCCATTACAGTCAAATTACACAAAGTCGATGCTGTACTAAATGCCCATATTAAGTTTGGGTTATACTCTGTAAGTACAGTTAAGTTCAGAATAAATATAGGTGGGAAGTATCCAGGAAGTAATGGCAAAGTACTTCAAGGTACCATACAAACAAGACGGTTTGGATAAATGTCCCTCACAAGCTGTGCAAGCAAAATGCTTTAAAAAATTTAAATGTATATGTATATGTATATGTATACAATAAACCCCACTTTACCGCTGTTCAAATCTAGCGCCCCCGGTTTATCGCGGAATTGCTTTTGCCACATAACTAATTTGTTCCGCTGATTTTCCCGGTCTCTCGAGGATAGCACGAGCGACCAAAGAACTTATAGGGAATTGTTTTAATAGAGTTTTATGTCGAAATAATGAAATTTATTAATAAATATATAATTATTAATTATAAAATGAAGTACAATGTTAATAGAGTACAGTACTGTATACATAAAATAGCATTTTTGGGGTGGCGTCCGTTTATCGCTTTTTAACCGAGGGATTACTGTATATGTGTGTGTTGAATAAATGTTGCATATACGGTACCAATGCACACAAAGTACATATTGATATAAAGTAAGAATACCAACAGAGACCGACATCAACGTGAAATTCTGAGTGATTCCAAGTTTTTTATTAAACATCTCATTCACAATTCTTCACCAAATCTTTTGATTTTGTGCTCGGCCTGCTCCTAATGACTCCGTTCATAATCTACAGCATCCAAACAGAAACAAACCAATCGAATGAGGCGAGGCAGCACATGGCAATGCTGATTTGGCCAAACTGAACGAATCCACATCTATTAACAGAAGGGGAAGACATGCAGGAGGGCACAAGATGTTTCAGGAGGGGCAGGTGATAAACGTGGGGCGTGACCATCGATGATGAGCCTGTTATTGTTCTCCAGATCAAGCCGTCTCAATGTCTCCTCTCTCTCTCTCTCTGTCTCTCTTTCTGTGTGTGTGTGTGCGCGCTGTGGGTGTTTATGAAAGGGGAATTAGGGGGGCGCCTGTGTTTAATCATTATGAAGTGGGAGAGGGGTGACCTACCAGCTGAGTCCAGAGCTGCTCCAGTGCACACTGGGTGGAAAACAAATGCCCTCAGGCACACGTGAGCTCACACACCGACACACACACAAAGAGAGTTAACACTGGCTCCATTTCATGAGTCAACTGTGAGAGCGAAATCGACAAACAGTTACTGCTGGGGGACAAACAAAGGAGACTGGTCTTGTAATATGCAAGCAAACACCTTAGTGTATTGGATGAGCTTTGCGTTTTTTAACACTCCTGTAGATCAAATAGGAACATCAGCATTATTGTGGCTAAGGAATAGATATGAAGTCTGCAAGCTACTCAGGACAATAGAAGTAGAAAATATGAATGCTAATAATCGTAGAAGTGAAACTGTACAGCGAACACTGGACTCCAGGGTCCAGAATGCAATGCAGTTTTATGACACTGGCAAAGAGGCACAGTAATTTCTGCTAGTTAGTGATTTGTGAGACGATGAATATAATGATGTTTATAGCGGTTGTAGTATGGACGTTGGATTTATTTGACCACTAATTACTGATGAGTCTGAAAAATCTAGACATGCTATAGGAATAAAGCACTGCCGCATCAGTCTCAAAGTAGAAAGTTTTAAAAGTTAGGTTTAAATGTGACTGGCACTACCACTACTCCTCAATGTCAAAAAAAACTTCAAGAAACGCAGAATTTAATTGGCATATAAATCATGGACTTCACTGAAGGACACGTGTTAATTATTAAATTACAATGTAAGTAATTGAGTGTGCATTTTTTAATGCTTATAAGGTGTCTCTTCATAAAGTTACTCGAATATACGGGAATCTAGCATGGCAGCAGCCTTCTCCTCTCTCTTGATATCATTTAGGATACCTCCAGACATGTTGCATACAAACAGGCAAAGTGAGACCGTGAATCACATCAGGCACGGACCGTGCCGATCAGCTCATCTTGGGGGAAAACGAAGTGTCAGTGGCTTAGTCTAGCTTCAGGACAGGATCTCAGTATCAGTGAAAATACAAATAGCCAGGAGGTCTACAACAAATCAATACCTCAACATAGGCCATGAAGACCTATCAGAGCTCCCTTCATAAGCTGGAAAGAAAGCCAATTTGCTCTGCTCTACTAAGTGATGTTTAACATTCGATGCAATTAGCAAGCCTTCTCACAAAAAACCAGCAGCGAGCACATAAAGGCACTTCTTCAAGCGAGGAGATCTGCTGTGCACATGCACGCTCATGATTATCCTAAATCAGTGTGGCAGTGTGTAAGCGGACCTGGGGGAGTTCCTAGACTTCGCGCATGCGCACTCCATGCCTGTCTGTTTTTTACCCCGCCCTCTTTTTTTTCTCACACCCCCCACATCCACCCCCGTACCTTTTTCAGACGAGCTTGCATTTTAATTCAGCGCACAAGTTACTTATTTCGCCATCGATCAGCCGTAATGCCGAATCAATGTTCATCTTGTTACCTGGACCAGAGCCGTGTAATACAGTGATATCACCGTCCACAGGAACTCATTGCCTTGCGCAAAAGGACTTTACCGTAAAATCAATGTCTTCGTGAAAAGCAGGAAAGGAAAGGAGGAGAGGAATGAAAGCCTGCTGTTTCATATGTAAAACACACATTTGTCTGACAGTTGCTGGTGCGATCATGACACTATAATTACACTGTTGTGTATATATATATATATATATATATATATATATATATATATATATATATATATATATATATATTTTTTTTTTTTTTTTTTACGGGTTTTATTATTATTATTATTGTTGTTGTTGTTGTTGACATTGTTTTTACTTTGTGTTTTATTCAAATGAATTCGACAAAATTTTGCAATTTTTTTAATCGCAAAATGATACAATATAATGCATCAATTAAATACATGCATCATGCATAATTTGATAAATAAAATAAAAGCAACATCTTCAAGTTCAGAATTTATCCAGGGGGGGAAAAAATGTCACACTTGTGCAGAAGGGGGCAGATGTTTGCTAAACAGCGATAAATGAAAGTGACCCCGGTTTGCATCGCGAAAACCCCCTGCGGAGCGCGAGCCGAATGTTCACACCGGACACTGGGACACGCAGGGCAACACGGCGCGCGCTCTCACACCGTCACAACCAATTAACGTTTATCCGTTTCTTTTTTTTTTCCCTTTTCTAGCGCGTGCATGTGATAATACAGACAAAAAAAAGCATAGCAATGTAGAGTTAGTGGAAGATCACAACAATGCACGCAAAGCTCTCTATCCACTTTAACGGGATGGCTTTTGGAGCTGTGCGTGAATGTTGATTTTTAGCTCGCGCGCCAGGGTCAGCCGGTGTATCATGCAAACCCTGAGGCCTGAGGCAGAACTGTGGCGTTAGGGTTAAGAAAATGGCCGTGGCCTGTAGAGGCAAGTCTAATCTAAGCCACCTGTAGACCTGAAACGCGGTCACGTCGTTTTTAAATAACCGAAGGAGTCAAACCAGAAGCTCCTTAACCAAAAAAATGTTGCTTTTCAATACGAATTGGTTGGAGCACTTTTTTTTAATAAGTCGCACTTCATTGACTGCTTGCA
Organism: Silurus meridionalis; assembly: GCF_014805685.1. Classification (NCBI taxonomy): domain Eukaryota; kingdom Metazoa; phylum Chordata; class Actinopteri; order Siluriformes; family Siluridae; genus Silurus; species Silurus meridionalis. Next base: position 8,829,967 of record NC_060909.1, read on the forward strand.
ATTTGCACAGACCTCTCCAGAAAGTCTCCACTTTTTCCCCCCGGTTATATGTAAAGTATATCTTTACTATGCTCCACTGATTAGTGTAACGCAATTAAAAAATAGTTTTAGTTTTCATTGATTGCAATAACCCTGTGCAGCATTTTATTTTATTTTCATTAGCCTGCTTTTGTGCTACTTTAATGCGTTATTCCGGATCAGCTCTGATAAGCTGTAGTTGGTTTGAACAAAAACTTCACACTGTGTAAACATGACAAATGAATGTGTATTAATTTGGATGATGCACAGAGTAGGCTATGAGAGGGAGAGAGAGAGAGAGAGAGAGAGAGAGAGAGAGAGAGAGAGAAAACCTGGGACATTTACACTGATGAGATTTAATCAGTATTTCAGAAGGCGCAACAGATGGTCCATAAATGCGTAAAAATCGTGGTAAATCACCGTAGTCCAGTTTATAACCTAATATCTCCTTCTTTTCCCTTAATGAAACCTTAGCTGAAAAAAATCCCAAACAAACTCTACAAACTCCCGAAGCCTTTTTCCTCCCTTTTCACCCCAGTCTCTCTTTGGAGATAATCAAATAAAAGTCTGTTTGCCAATGCAGTTAAAGAAAATGAGATTTGAGAAAGTCAGCCTGGCTCACACACACACACACACACACACACACACACACCCCGACGCATTTCTCTCCTCCCCGTTCCCTAAACAGCCCTTTACACTTCAAGGCCCATTAATTGTGTTTTCGTTTGAAATCCTTTGTCACAATTAACCGATTTGGATAAGACGTATAAACGACTTCCATGTGTGATAAGGTGTGTGTTACTTGTTTTCTGTCGCCTGCGCTTTGTGTAGGGGATCTTATGAGTGTCATTTGCAGAGCCTCCGTTTGAAGCCTTTGATTTTTCTTTTTGTTGCGCCGGGGTCGTGTGTATTGCGCAAAAAAAAAGAAAGAGAGCTCTGGGTCTTTTTTGTTGTTGATGATGTTGATTTGGATGTTTTTTGGAAGAAGGGAAAATGGTGTTAATTTCAGAGAAATTATCCTTCAAGAAGCAGATCGGAGATTGCCCTATATATGCCCGAACTTAGAAATATACGGCCGCATTATTTATTTATTTATTTATTTATTTATTTATTTATTTATTTATTTACTTATTCATTTATTTATTAAATTATTTGTTGCTGTCTATAAATCCCCTAATTATTATTATTATTATTATTATTATTATTATTATTATTATTATTATTATTATTATTATAAGTGGTTGTTGTTGCTGTTGTTAATATTTTATTTTGTAGTCGTTCTCATACCACAACAATGTAAAGCTGGAGTACCTAAAGCGTCTCGTCACTGCGTGTTATTTTAAACGAATTGATCTTTTATCGACTCCATAATAAACACGCAGTGTTAAGCGGTAGGAGGGCACCGAGAAGGCAGGCCGCCTTAATGCTTTTATGGCCTCGCCAGTTTCCCGACTTGGTGTGAAAGGGGAAAAAAAACGTGTGAAGTTAGCTCATGTGCACGTGTTTGAATTGGTAGCAATAAATCAGCGGCATCGCATGGGGCCCTGGCGGATCCCGGGGAGGAGAGACGTGTGGCTACTGGGCATGAGGTGATGTTGGGCGGATGGAGAAGCCGGAGCGCACCGCTGACCAGGGAGACCAGGGTTACTACTGAGTGACTTGTACAGTACAAGTACAGCAGGAAACACAGTTCCTACAGTGGAAGAAAATGTTTTTGATATATTACTTTAAAAACAGACTAGGTGGGATTTTGTCCCAGGTGGCGCACTGGTGCTGTGGGGTCACCCGGGTGTTTCAGTTTAAAACAGTTTGGTAGAGTCTCATATATATATATATATATATATATATATATATATATATATATATATATATATATATATATATATATCTCAGTGCACATGGCTGAATAATATTTGTAATTATTAAGCTTCCAAATCCCAAATAGTTTTTTATTTTTGTATTTTTTTTCAGCATGCCTTGACATGGTATAAGAAGACATAAAAAAAACCTGGACCAGGCGGTGTGAATGCGGGCATTACAGAGCTACAAATTACACAGCAGACGCTGCAATGACAAATACAATAATAATCATCCGTTTAAAAGCAGATTGGGGGCGTTTGCTGATGTGCAAAGCTTTTTTTTTTCCTTTTTTTAAAAACCTACACGCATTATGCCCTCACCTAAATCTCAGTATATCTGTAAGGTTTAAGTCTCTGTACTACTGAAAAGAAGCTGAAGCCTCCACTACTTAAACGCGCCGCTGTATTGCAGAGGCTTAACAGAAACATATAGGGTATGATGATTCAAAGTCCGGATGTAAAACAAATCACCGATTGTGTCCCTGACATATTTTCATCTCTTGGTTCAAAGAATTTCAATTCACGTCGCGATGTTTCGTTTTAATCCGCATTATTTACACCAGGCTTGGGAGACTGTATCAAAGCCATCATTTGTAGGGCAATCCTTAGTCTTATATGCTCAAGATCAAATACGATAAGAAAATCATACATGGATGGATAATGAGTGAGTTTGTAATTATGTCTCAGGAAGAAAAAAATAAGCAGCTTTAGTGTGAATGTAATAATAATAATACAGCAATAATAATAATAATAATAATAATAATAATAATAATAATAATAATAATAATAATGAGCAGCACCGAAATATTTTCTTAACTTGCAAAGCCAACAGAATGGACAAACACTCCAATCCACAACAGTGTGTATTAGTAAAGCTGCCATTGCTGACGCGCTCTACGGCGCACGCGCTGATCGCCGGGACCTTCTCCATTCTCAACTTACTCTTTGAAGTCAAACGAAAAACTTGTCAGCTGTCTGGAGGTTAGAAATGAAAGGCACAAGCAGACACCGATTTGCTTCGATTAAAACTGTGTTTTCGAACAAAATAACGATTTGCATACGCTTTTTTTGCTTTGCGCGCAAAATGAAAAAGAAAAACATTTTTTAAAAGTACAAAATACTAATCCCGACTGCGCTTCTCGAATCTGATACCGACTTACGCGAAGAATCGCAGGGATCGCGTCCAAAAAAAAAAAAAAAGTGCAAACAAAAGTAAGAAAATGCAAAGTTCATAACTCAGCAAGGATGAAATGCACAGTTTGTGTGTTTAAAAAAAAAGGGAGTATGGGGAGAAAGAGAGAGAGAGAAAAAAAAATAAAGAATGAACTGAAAAACAGGGGAAAGGACTAAAGCGGCGAACAAATGACAAATGAAATGATTGGCGAGCCATAAAATGAGATTTGAAACTCTTTCAAATAAGAGATCGCGACGTCAGAGAGCTTATCCAAACGGAGCAGAGAGGCAAGAAAGGAAAGAAGCGCAAAAAAAAGAGGGATGTGCGTGTGTGTGTGTGTGTGTGTGTGTGTGAGAGAGAGAGAGAGAGAGAGAGAGAGAGAGAGAGAGAGAGAGGAGTGAACGTGGGGGAGAGACTTGAGAAATAGGAGGAGCTTCTGGGCGACTAGAAATGTCAATCAGAGCAAAAGGCGTCCCAATAATCTAAAGCAATCTGTAAGGACCTGACCTTCGTCCATTCAGATCAATAGGGAAGCGAGGGAGGGAAGCGACCGGCGGATCGTTTACGCGCGTCCCGTTTTCGGAGGAAATATAGACTTCCCTTACACTTTTGTACTCACTGTACACTGGATATCGCGGCGCGCATCGAGAAAAGCGATTTTGTTTGTGTGTGTGCGCGCGCGTGCGTGCGTGCGTGCCTGTCTGCGTGTATTTTAGCAGACAGTTGTTGGGTTTTTTTTCTTCTCCGTCCCCCCTCCCCACCCCAACTACAATGTCTTTCCCACAGTTGGGATACCAGTACATCCGACCGATATACCCTCAAGAAAGGCAAGGGATCGGCAGCGCGCGCAGCGGGAGCGAGCTGAGTCCGTCAGGCACGCTCTCCAACGTTCTCTCCACCATGTACGGATCACCTTTCACCGCCGCACACACCTACGGAGCGTTCCTTCCTTATTCAAACGACCTGTCCATTTTCAGTCAGTTGGTGAGTTATCCTCTCATGCAAAGATTACGTAAATCTTCTTTTTTGTCTTGGTCTTGTTCTTCCTCCTCTTTTTTCGCCTGCTCTTAAGTCTTTTATATGCTACTTGTTGTGCATTTTGCAGTCTGGGCACCAAAAACATTAATGCAGGGCACGTTGGCATGGTTTTGCAAGATAGTAGTGAACTTTGCTGTTGACTCCGTTTGGTAAATACGAAATGAAAAGAAAAAAAAAAGTAACAAATTAACCAGTGCTACTTTTTTGTTACACAGAAAACAGGCCCATGTGTAGAATGTCTGGTAACAATATAAGCAAATCATCGTCAAGGAAGTTCTGTAGTCAAAACTATTAATCAGGAGGAAAACAAGAAGGAAAAATGTGATGCCTTTAACTAAGAAAATAACCTGAAAAAATCTGCTATATATCTTTAAAGCTTTTAATTTTTTTAAATAACATCTAACTGTTTATCCCTTTTTTGTACATAATAAATTCATATTTTATAATTAAAGCCACAGCATTGCATTAAAATAAATAATTATTATATAATTTATTATAAATTATATATATATATTTGTAATTTTTAAAATAACTCGTGCTTGTTCCACAAACTAATATTCTTGTGCTGATGTTGCAGGGAGCTCAGTATGAGCTAAAAGACAGTCCAGGTGTCCAGCATCCAGCGTTTGCCCATCCTCACCCTGCATTCTACCCGTACGGCCAGTACCAGTTTGGAGACCCGTCCAGACCCAAAAATGCAACACGGGAGAGCACAAGCACGCTGAAGGCCTGGCTGAGCGAGCACCGCAAGAACCCGTACCCCACCAAGGGCGAGAAGATCATGCTAGCAATCATCACCAAGATGACCCTCACCCAGGTGTCCACCTGGTTCGCCAACGCCCGGAGGAGACTGAAAAAGGAGAACAAGATGACGTGGACGCCGCGCAACCGCACAGACGAAGAAGGCAACGTGTACGGCAGCGACCACGAGGGCGACGACGGCGACAAGCGCGACGACGAGGAAGAGATCGACCTGGAGAACATCGACACGGAACACATCGAGAGCAAAGACGAGCTGGATGAGCAGGACGAGCTTCACTCGGACTCCAAGCTGGACGCCAGCTGTGACTCGGAAGTCTCGGACGGCTATGAGGATTTACACGGGCCCGAGCCGAAGCTTTTAAAAGCAGTGGTCCAGGAGGGCAAAGACGCGCATGGGGATGAAGACGCTGAGCGGCCCGATCACTTCCACCACCACCATCATCACCTCCATCATCACCATCACCTTCCTCATTCGTTAGACCTCAAAACTCAGCCTCCCAGCAGTGATCAGATCAAACTCAACCCGGTGTCCAACTCTCCTCCTGCTGAGAACAACGCAGCCCCAGTACAGAAACCTAAGATCTGGTCTTTGGCTGAGACAGCCACGAGCCCGGACAATCCCCGGAAATCTCCACTCGTGAACGGGAGCTCATCACAGGCCGTCCTGCCTCCACACAGACTCGTTTCATGCCCAGTGGGCAAACTGCAGAACTGGACGAGCCGTGCGTTCTCTGCGCACCAGCTCGCGCTGCTCAACTCGAACCACTATTTAGGACTGGCCAATCAGGCTTCAGCCAACGGCCTCGCGCTCTACACCGGCAACAGGCACACGGAAGAGCGCAATGTCAGCTCAGAGACTGCACACACAGGTACATCTCATCCCCCTCACTGAGCCTGGGCCACCATTTCAATACTCCTCGTGAACGTGGACATTGTTTTCGTTTTTCCTATCCAGTGTGTATATATATATATATATATATATATATATATATATATATATATATATATATATATATATATATATATATACATTTTGTTGTTGTTGTTGCTCTACAAAACTCCATGCTTTTAAAGAATTTAATTACACGGAAGGAGCATGCGCATTTAAGAGAGGGGGGATAAAGCATAAAAAAAAAAAACTTTAGGTTTTTTGGTAAGGCTATTTTAAAATCCTGCCCTCATAATCTACATACAATCAGGAATCCAGACTAATTATATTATCGCATTTTTTGGTTATTTCAGAAAGATCTAGTGCCTTGGAAGCAGAAAGTAAAAAAAAAAAAAGAAAGAAAAAAAAGAAAAAACAGTGCGTCATTCTCACAAACTGTATCTTGGCGATTTCATTTTCCAATATCATCATACGAACATTTGATTTACGCAATTGTGTTTTTGGACACACGAGTCTCATCCAGATTTCCAGATTTCTTTGTTTTTGTATTGTTTTGCTTCGCTTTGTTTTTTTTTTGTTTTTTGTTTTACTCTTGTGTAGCTGAATGTCCAATGTCAAATACCATCTCAAACGCGTCGTTTGGCAATAATTCAAACAAAATAGTCTACAAAAAAAACAACCCTTTTCCAAACAACCAGATCTACTTTGCAACTTTCACTTTCTTGTTCTCAAAACCTTTTCTAACTTTTCCCCATGTCTCTTAGGCCTCTTAAGACCAACCTGAAGCTGCCATGTTATTATCCAACCCCCTTCCCCCCCACCATTTCTTCATACAGACTCTTTTATAAATTTCCATTTGAACCTGTTGTAAGGAATGAAAAAAAAAAAAAAAAAGAATGACACACCCTGTGTACTTACATTGTAAGCATGTCCTTGTGTATAATTGCTAATGCAATGCTGTAAAAAATTGTAGTCTGTGTGTTTTTTCTTTTCCTTCTTTTCTTTACTTTTGTTTTGTGAGGATTTGATGTTGCAATGTTTTGTATATATAACGAAAAGTAAGAAAATGTACATAATTGTGATCCAAAATTGTACAAGAAAGTCTATATTTTGGCTAATAAATGAACTGCGGCAACTGAAAATATTGAATGGTTTTAATGTTGTGTATGTTTTAAGATTCAGGGTTCTGAGTCAAACGAAACAACAAAAAAAGAGAAAAATTTTGTTTCGTGTAAACAGTGTTTAAAGGAGAACTGTGACGTCTGATTTTTTTTATCAGTAGTGTTTAATTGGATTCGGGTTTGGGAGCAGCCATACTGTGTAGAAATGATTGGCTGTGCTTTTCTTGGATGTGCATTTCTCTTGAGGGAACTTCAGCAGGGCTTCTGAGGCTTGGCTAAGCACGAATTGGTCGATTTGAAACGTTTTTCTCTTTCAGAGCCTCGACTGTAATTAGCTCTTTCTTGAATCGCATATTTGGATATTAATGGAGGGGGATTATCCTCATCGAGGCGTAACAGCCAATATGAAATGAATAATTATTTCATTTATATTGGCCTGAAAATCGCATACGACTCAATTTGGCTGAAATGAGAATTGATTCTTTTTTTTTTTTTTTTCAACCCACACATTTTTTAAATTCTTTTATTATCTTATCCCTTTAAACAAGCTAAAACAGTTCAAATACCTTTACGGGTTTGCTTAATCTCTTCTCTCTTATGAAATGTGTGATTTGGCCTCTCTCTCTCTCTCTCTCTCTCTCTCTCTCTCTCTTCTTTTTATTAATGCATAATGAATTCTAATCAGACACCGATGCCGCGCTGCTTGCCATATGCCTGAGATACACTGAGAAATAATTTATTTATGTTTACACCCCCCTTCACCTCCATTCCCTCCATTTGCATGGAGCAGCTTTGTTCAAGGGCTTTGGAAAAAAAGAAAAAAAAAACTCGTGAAAGTTGGAGTTGGAGCGCCCTCTACAGTCTAGTACAACCAGCCTTCTTCCATGTGTGTGACTCGGGACGGAGGGGGAACAGGGTTTAGTTTAGTTTGATCCTATTTAATAAAAAATAAACAAAATAAAACAAAATTGTCGCAAATGGAAGATACACCGCATTTTGCTTTTCATGGTGCATTTATTTATGTATGTATTTATTTATCTGTTTATTCATTATTGTTTGTTTTATATAGTTGTTTATTTTTGATGTAGCAAATTCTAACAATGAGCACATGATAGTATGAGAGTTTAAGGCTAACTAAAAACTTTATAATAAGAAAATAACGACAACAACAACAACAACAACAACAACAACAATAACAATAATAATAATAATAATAATAATAATACAAAATGGACTTATCCAAAAAGTCTCAGAAAAAAAGCGAAAAATGCGGGATTAAATAATAATATTAATTAAAATAATTAATTAACTTTCAAAACATGTAAACGCATTTTATAATATCAACTCCTTGAAAAAATCTTAAATTTTTCGTGATACAAATAAGTTCTAGACCTTATCGCTATTTATTCAGTATAAGTGTTTTTTTCTCGCATGCAACCTCTAAAGTTATTTAATAAAAAAAAAAAAAAAAAAATTAAGATTATAAAGATTTGAGATTTTTTAAATCTGTATTTGACAGTAAGAACTCAGACGAGACAGTAATTCATGTATTATTAAATGTGTATTTACAGTGGATGTAATTCCTGTCGGATAGTCTGTCGAAAATGTTTGATTTAATATTATTTTAGGGATTGGGACGCGACCCTGCTTTACACAATTATTTATTAGATGATTTGTAACGGAAACTACAATTACATGCGCCGGAAATAATCACAGTGTGTGAATATTCAAAAACAATTCTGACGCTGTTTATTCAAAATTTTTAATTGGTCTTTTTTTTTTTTGTTTTGTTTTTTTGTTTTTTTTTTTTTTTTTTTGTTTTACGCGGGAACGCGCATGTTGGGGGCGTGCAGGAGTGACCACCATTGTCGAAACAAATGTTTGGTTAGGGGTTAAGATGCTGTGCATACTAACCTGGAGGGTTGTGACATAATAGCAAATAATTACAGACCAGAAAGAAATACATCTATGCTGCTAAGACAAAGTTTAAAAAAAAAAAAAATATATATATATATATTTTGTTTTATTGTACTTAAAATGTTTCTCTCAGTATCCTTTGGTTGTTCTTTATTTACCTTTTATAGACAAATATTGATTGGATTTCTTCCATTTATATTTAAAAAATCTGTATTTTATGGTAACAGCATACAAAGCATTGCTCTTATTTGTTAGCATCGTGCTACAGTGCAAGCATGTCGACCTCTTTAGCCACAATCGCTGCATTAAATTATAGATTAAGATGCGTCTCAGGCGACAATGTCGTCGTGTACGAGTCCATTTTGCTCCTATTTCTTTTCTCTCCACTCAGCAATTGACGTGCATTAATGAACATTTTGCTCAGAGCTATAGGCGGAGGCCGCGGGTGGTGGGCGCTCGTTTATCCACAGTTAAGTGGATGTCCTTGTGGTTAACGAGCAATAATCAACAGCGACGCCTCTTTTTAGTCCAGCGCTGCAAGCGATGCTAAACACTCCAGCAGAGAGCAGCTTTTTCTCTCCAGTACACCCGGGAGAATTCACAGGGGGGGATGGATATGAAGAGAGAATGGCTAACATAGACACACACCCACACAGATTTGACACTTGACCATTTTAAGCCAATTATATCATTAGAACAATCAATCTGAACTGGTAGTTTTAAATAAAACTTTGAATACTCGACATAAGAGCAGCTGTGGGAACTCCAAACCATACTGACACTCTCGAAAGCAAATGGCAATTCAGTCTATAAGACAGAGCTGAAGCCTTTTTTTATCTCAGAGCACCACTCAGCATCAATAGTGGATGTCCATAGTTACGCCGCACTGCAAGAAGAATGCATTGTTAAATACTAATTTGGATGGGATAAAAAAAAAAAAAAAGTGCAGCAAGAGAATGATTAAAGTGAAATCTAATCTATCTTTCTGGCCCGTCATTGACGCTGCAAAGGAGGACAGCGAGGGGCGACCCCATGAGAGACAGAGCCGAGCCAATGGAGCCATCAGAAACCCTGTGGATGAATGGAGAAAGACGGAGGAGTACATTAGCAGTGTTGGAAGGAGTCGGAATCTGCTTGTGAAAGGGAGGTTCGGCCCTGCGTTGTCCTCCTGTCTTCCCTTCGTTGTCTCCCCGCTCCGAGACGGACAAATGTCAGCGCTATTGTGGCCCTGCTGAGGCTTTGAAGAGCCCTATGCTCTTTGCGGAGGTCACTAATCCTTTTATGAGGCGCTGCTGATTGTTAGTCACACACACACACACACACACACACACACACACTTGCACAAAAGCGCACACACTCTTGTTGCTCTTTTTCACAAGCATGTTTGGTGACCTATGAGGGGACGCCAAGAACCAGGTCTGGATTACAGAACACATGTTTCATGCTGTCAGTATCGGTAAAGCTACAGGCCATCCAAATGCTCCTGCACCTCCAGATAAGGCAGACATCTGCATTTGCAAACCATCACATTATGTTTATACCATCATGCCTTTGCTTGACTAGGGCTGCTAAAGTCAAGAATGAATTTAATTCAAAAACGTTTGTTTCATGCTGATATTTCACATCGACCTACAGCATCCTAGAGTGGCTTTAAGTCCTTATAAACAGTTTTGAAACGTTCATAGTCGACTAATGGAGCAATAGTTTAGTGAATAGCTGATCTGTGTTTTTGTGATCCAAACAGACCCACTGACAATAAACCCAGGAAGAGTGCTACTCCCTAGGCAAGGGGGAGGAGCAATGCTGATTTCATGCCTATTGTTGACCAAGTTTTGAGAGAAGAATTCTTTTGCAGGCCTCGAAAGGCAACAAGTGGGGGTAGAAATAAGGGTGGAGTGGCAGATAGAGGAGTGCGGGTGGAGAGAAAAATAGAGCTGAGGGGGTGTAAGGAGGAAAAAGAGGTGAGCTTTTGCCGTTCATCCAAGTGAAAGATTGTGCTTTTTTCAATCCCTTTGGCTCATCACGGCCGACTTACAGGGCAATTATGGAAATGGCGCTTTGAAGCTGATCGCTCTCTCTTTATTTTTTTCCTCCCCCAAGAGCAGGCAAAGTCTAGAGGCCTCTCTCTGCACCCTGCTCTCTGACATGATTCTGTCTTACCGTCCATATGTTCTCCTTCCTTTTGCTAAATGTGAAAATGGCGGTGTGGTAAGAAAGACTGAATAGAAGAATGGCGAGGCTGAAGGATCAACTGTGTTGGGATGAATGCTCAGAATCCAGGGTCACAAAGAAATCCTGGCCGTGCTTCAAACATGTGGAGATTAATACAATTCAGATTCGTCGTTTTGACTACAATGAACAGCGCCAAATCCATGGAAATTAGTGCACGCATTTGCTGATAAGCAAATTGAAACCTGATGCTTCGGACTACTTGAAGATCAACAATGAATCAAACAGAAGACAGAATGAGAAGCGGAATGGGACAACATTTTGTAAAAGAAAGTCAAAGCTTCTGTCCTTGTTCTAGGAAACTTTTTGTCTTTTCCACATTAGATAAAGCATTTTTTATTGATGCATGAGAGCTGTTTGGTGGAATAATAAAGCAGAGGGTAGTGTTTTATCCATATAGCTCCAAGAGGCCTGGTTGGATCATGATGTTAATTTCATGTCTATGGGTGTTCTTCTGATTAATTTTTTTTAACAGAAATTTGCCCATCGATAGACTGGCTAGTATACATTTTTGACTGCCCAGTGTTCTAAAGATGAAGGAACATATTCTTTGCATTCAGTGCAATCCCATTAGGTACGAAATATTCTTTAACTCCACACTCAATCAACAGCAGTCAGGGAAAATAGACAATGATTTCTTACTTCAATGATGTTGAATCAGCACCTGCAAAATTCTCACTGGCCACAAACATCCAAGTAATGCCAAACAGGTTTTATCATTCTTAAATTTGGAACTGCCTTCCACACTCCTGCAATTAAAGCAGGCTGCTTCACTCTCCCTCTCGTTCCATTCACCCCTTGTCATGACATCAGATATATTGTTCAATTTTTGCTCATATAATTATGGATCATATATTCAGGGGCTCTTTATTGATTGTGTGACTGGTGAAAGGTTCTCTGGCTCGGCTGCACCCGAGGTGGAGACTTAATAAATTCTTCTTTTCTTGGAACTCTGTCAAACAAGTCCTGCCTTGCCTTTCCCCATGAATACATTAACAGGGCTGAGCTGATTGATTGGGGAGAGCGGAGGGAGGAGGGCGCACCAATGAACTCCCTCGTTCACCAAGATTAATAGAGTTTATTAAAGACTCTCTTCTCCTTTTAAATAATGCTAATGTAATGGGAGGCCAAAAAGTTTATTGGCGAAGGCTAGCACTCCGCTTCACTTTGATGTCGATCTCAAGTACATTAGCTTCGGCTGGTGGGCTCCGGAGGTAAAAGTCTGTATACATAATGATGTTGGCTGTAGCTCAGATGAGGAATGGGAGATACAGAAAAAATGGACATGGATGATATACTATAGCAACCTGCCTGAATGTTTCTTGAGTCTATAGAACAAGCATTATGAATATATTTCCTGTCATCACTACACTCTTATAAAGGTTGAGCTATTAGTTCTTCTGTTCCTCTTGGGGTACTTTTAAATGTGCTATGTAGAACCATTCAAGGGTTTTCCTGTCAAAAAAAGTCATAACTAAAGGGCTGCTGAAAGTAACTAAAGGTAACTAAAAGAAACTAAAGGCTGATTTATTACTCTCTATAAAAATAAATGAAATTTAATTCAATTATTTTATTTGTCACTTTCTTAGGACAATTTGAAGTTCTATTTAAAACATACATAACAACATACCTTAATAGTGAGGGTTCTAAACTATCAACATTTTGGATGGCAAATAAATCCCCCCAGTGTTCTACTTGGAATGCTCTCTGTTATGGAATTACTTTTGTGGAATCGGTGCACGTAAACCAATTATGGCTTCCCAAGAGAAATAAACCAAAAAGGCAAAGAAACCTTAACTATTCCAATTTTTTTTATGGGACTTCATCTGAAAAGGTTTACTTAATATACTGTATGTTCTAGATAGCAAAGGTAGTAATCTTAGAAAAAAGAACCCTGGAGGTTTGTTGCTTGTTATAGTGGCAGGGTGCTTATACAACTTTCTAGCAAGAGAAATTTCCATGAAGAACCATCTGGAGAACAGAGTACCTTAAATGAACCCTACAGAAACCAAATTTGAAGAGGTTGGTAATTATAATGCATTGATATCTGTCTCTCTGTTTGTGACAAAAACAAAATATCTCCATGTGGTCACATGATCTGTAAGTTTGTTTAGAATTTGCATGAGTTCAGGTTTTACAATCTTATGTAGATTTGTGGGTCTCTGAAAAAGATTCTTCAATTCTCAGAAGCAGATACTTTTTCATTTGATCCGATTAAAAAAAAACTGTTTATCAGTATTTCCCAGGCAGAACTAGCTTTAACATGCAGTCAGAACCATGCTTATCTAAACAGCCCTTTCTGCAACACAGACCACAGCGTGTCCATTCACGATCTGATAAACTAAGTGTGCTGGCACATCCTAGGCAATCTTGATGTACATACATATATATATACATGTGTATGTGAATTTAGGCAATGTACTATAAAACTTTCAGTGGTCAAGTGCAGGGAATGTGTGTAAGCTGAAAGAGGAAGATCTATAATACTGATGAGGTCTCCACATGTCAGACATATAAACTTCACTATCGATTTCTCTTTCCCAATAAAATGAACACACCACTCATGAGTCCGTCTCGTCTCGATTCCATATAAACGTCCAGAGGGTGTGTTTCACATGAACAGCCATTAAAGACAAAAGCTGGCAGAGAAAAGTTTTTATCCCCATGCAAGATGCTTATCTAAGTGCTGAATTATTACTTTGCACCAGATATTCTTGGAAGTCTGGGAAAACTCATTGTACATCACTGTTACTAGAATAAGGGAAAAATCATAACAAAATTTTTGTCTTTCCAACAATAACATACTTTAATGATGATGTAATGGTTTCATTGATGCTGCTTGCCTTGATGACCGCCTGCTAGAAAGTCTGATATATATCAGACTTATATATATATATATATATATATATATATATATATATATATATATATATATATACACACAAATCTCTTAATCAGTAATATTATAACAAAATAAAAAAAAGATTATGTATATGTGTATAAATGTGTGTATGTATATATATATATATATATATATATATATATATATATATACACACACACACACACACACACACACACACACACACACACACACACACACATATATATATATATATATATATATATATATATATATATATATATATATATATATATATGTGCTTATCTTTTATATATATATGTGTGCTTGTGCTTATCTTTTTTTTATTTTGTTATATTATTACTGATTAAGAGATTTGTGTACATGGAACACCACTTTAAGTTCATAAATGTATATAATTTTCACCCTATGTATATAGTAGAATGTAAAATGTTCAGCTTTGATTATGTTTAGGGTTTTTCACAGTGAAAAATGCTGCTTTTAAATGTACAGTATTTGAATTAAGTCAAAATGATTATAAAGGCTTTGTAAAAAATAACAAGATTCAAAGATGCTCACTGCCTTGTATCAAAAATAATATTGAACCGGTCCGTAGAAAACGATTACTTACTTTAGATGTAATGTAACTATTACGACCAGTTTCATGGCATCTAAAATTCACCGAGATTTGTTGGCAAAGTGGTGACCCGTAGTATGAACATATTTATCTGTTTAATGTGTTTAAAGCTTTAGTGTGTTTGATCTTGATTAGAAATTCATTACATACTCTTCCATAGTATTATTTAGTGATTGACACCAAATTGACCAAAAAGCTTAGACAGATGGAAGATGTGTGTATATGTTTAGCACAGATGTGTGTCTATTTTAAATCTTATTATTAATGGTATGCTGTTTAAAAAGCTGCTATATTTTGAATAAATTCACATATTTTTAAATAAAAAATCATCTAGGCCTAAAAGCAAATATATATTATATAGATTTTTTTGCATTGTTCCCCTAAAATAATGTTTTGTTACTGGTGTCAAATAATAGAATAGATAATATGTAAAGAAAAATGAATAGCTTAAGATTATGGGCTTCAAGGGCTGACAATGTGGCCCTAGACAGAATTTGAGTTTGACACCCCTGCTCTAGGAGGTGCCATCCCAGGGGAAAGAAAGAGAAAGTTAAAGGTACCCAGTAAGAGAGATTAGCTAGTAGAGACTGAAAAAGCTCTTTTAGCTTAGATAAACTTGTTGGCAGGAGCATTGTCAGCCTCTCCACCATGACACCCTTCTCCTTGATAATGCCATTGCCATGCAAATAAGCTTGTGTGTGTGTGAGATGTAGCTGAAAGAAGGAAGACACAGCTGCTCGATTGAGCCAGATACAAAACCCGCTCTTTCCTCCACCGGGCACAATAAAATGGGGAATGTGTGTGTGTGTGTGTTTGTGTGTGTGTGTCTTTAAGTGTCTGTGTGTGTAGAGGATAGAATTCTCTCCCTCCTCTCCTTCCTACACAGACAGGAAGTAGAACACAGGGGGCTCCACAGACAGTAGTGCATGGCCGATCGAACTAGACAGCCCGAACACACACCTTGTCATCCCCAACTGTGTGTGTGTGTTTTTTGTCTAAGTATGCCTCAAGTGGTACCGCCCCCTCTCTTGTCATGCTAAACCGGTGTCACTCTCTGGAACTGTAAGGTCTCTTCTCATACATGCTCCAAATACTCTTAACACAAATGCACACAATTTCCCCTCTAACGTCCATGCTTCCTGAGTCACAAAGAGCTTGTGTACCTCTGAATAAGCCGAGTTACAGACTCACACTGTGTGGGATGACCAGCCGAGAGCCACTGGTGCTTGACCAGGGAGTGTGAATGAAAAAAGGAAAAGTAGGGAAAAGCTTGAGAAAAGGTCTGGAAAAATACACTCAGTGGTGTTGTTAAGTACAACAAGACGACTGGAAAATATTCGAGTAATTGCGCGTCAGCTTCACTCTACCTTCACACATCACTACATGACTATTTTGTAAGAACAACATTTTACACATAGGTTATAGAAACTGAAAATCTTCAGTAGATTTATGAGAAAACCAATCGAAAACATTGTACACCTCACTTGTATTTTTATTTCGGCCTCCAAAATACATATTAAACAGTAGAAATGCTATGGGATTACATTTTTTTTTCTCTTGCCCAGATCATGTGTCATCACATATGTGTCCACATGCTGCTTTCAAATGGAGTAATTTACAAATAAATAACAGCTCATTCGTGTGGTATTCCAGAAATGTTCTGTCAGCTTTCACAAGTTCTGAGGAGTACTATTTCTCAATATAACTTAATAAAGTTTAGGTAGCAGTCAGTGCCAAGTGTAAGTACTATTTCTTGCCACACAGAGCTATTTCCTACTAATTTGTCAAAATATCTAAGAAAAATGTTGATATTCTAAAATTCGTTTGCATAAGTTGACTATTGGAGCATTTACTCAAATCATTGACCTGCCAATCCATTGGAATTATATGAAATTTTCGTAACTATTATCAATACAAACAGCTCAGACAATCCTATTATACCAAAACTACCCCCCCCCCCACAAAAGATTGGCACCTCCATAAGCTTCATGACCATGAATACAGGCATGTCAAACTTCATTTCACAGGTAGACAAGCAGGAGATTGCAAAATAATTAGTGTTAATAGGACATATGGCATGGTAGAAATCCCAAGAGCTTTAGCATCCTTTTTTTTATACAGCTCTTCTCTAAAACCATGCTGTTTGCAGATGAAATATACAACAGTTGACCCTTGACCTCCAGTATAGGGCTGAAGGTCACCAGGCTCTTTTACATACACAGATGAGCCTCTTTTCCGTAAACGATAATGCAAGCAGCGCAGGAGAGAACGACAGAGCAGAAGTGCCACAGAGTTAAAACAACAGCTGAGATGACAATTAATAGGCTGAAAGGCATGTAACTGTCATCCATCTCCGCTCCACCAGAAAACAATGCCCTGCTCCAATCTCTACACTGCTTCTTTCCTTTCCTAAACACACACCAGCTTGTATTACTTTCTCCGAGAAGTATTTTAGCTGACTTGCTGGTAATTTAATATGATAAATAATTCTAATTCTGAATATATGTGACCGAGGTTTAACTTAGAAACACTTTGTGAACTTATACAGCTTTTACACCTATTTATTTTTACACACCTTCTGGTGTTAGACATTTTAATCTTATGTAATATTCTTTTTACTCATATTGATGCTTTTCTATTGCTTTAAAACTGCCATAATTAAAGTTATTAGATGTCCCTTATTGATTAATATTAAGTAGGTTCAGTTAATTAATGGTATCAAATAACGTACACATACTCAGTCTAAAAATAATAGCACCAATTTATGCCTAATATTTAGGCATAAAGTTATGACCTATTTAGATAGATACCACTTCCAAGTCCTTACTACTGAAGACCTGGACAATAAGCTAAGACCTTGAGGCTCAATGGTGACATTTTGTTTCCCAAAAGAGATAAATACACACACTTACTCACAACTCTACACCCAACACCATTCAAACAAGTCTCCGGGTTCATCTGGTGGCCATCACAGAAGTTTGCAATTTCTCAGTTTGCCATCATGATATGAGTTACACAAACCTAAACAAAGCCTGTGAATGGAGACATAAACATTGAAGAAACCAATTACAAACACATGCAGTGCCGCCGTGGCTTTGGCTTCACAGCCTTGTTGCATTTCTGCTTTAACTTAGCAGGTTGTAAATGCAGCCCTCTTCTCGGACCGCTGGCTGGATTAGTGGCTAAATTTCTAAAACACGGAGACACATTATGCTGCTCTAATCGTCACTGAGACCAAACGGTTCTAGAAAAACACACTTTCTGCCTAAGCTCTTTTTAAGCTCAGCTGGATATTATAGTATTCAAGGATTATACAATACAAAATAGCAGCTAAAGTTGACCTTGTATGATAGTTCTTGTGCAGTTCTGTGTGAGTTTTATTTTCTTAATGGTTATTTCTCAATACTTCTCATTATTCTGTAAGCTGACAGCTGGTATGCAGCTGGCCACATACCCCTATGTATACACACATATGCACACATACTCAGGCAGCAGGATGGCAGACATGCAATTTACAACAGTTAAAAAAAAAATCATTACAGGAAATACTGTCAGGATGGAGAGACAGGATATACCGGCTACATCCATCATTTGATCCATCATCATCTTCGTCTAAAAATGTCCCTTGATCTCTTGGCATTTTTATACTCTCTCAAACACACCGGCTTAACATTTGAGTCTCTCTAAATATGTAAGAGACGACAGCTGGGTTATCACACGTCTGCGTCATTTCACAAGTGCAGATCTCAGACTATTTTTTTTATAGCACTTTTAACAATATAACCTGTCACGAAGCAGCTTTACAGAAATCTGGATGTTGATTTAGTTCTCTAATGAACAAGCCAGAGATAGCGGGAGGAAAAAAATCTGAGGCAACATGAGAAAGGACTTTCATTCAGAAGTGTGTTGTCCTGAGATGCACAGGACAGTTTTTATGATTACATAAGCAGTACATGGGCATCAACAGCTTGACATTATATACAAAACTATTGTTTTTAAGAGGGAAAAATATTTAGAATGTCCATGTAGAACCATCGAAGTGTAGCAATGTAGAAACCTCCAATAAGAAGTTGAGAATCAATTAGGAAGTTATGAAGGGTAAAAAGAAGCCTGGCAATGTTGACATGAGCATTCGAGGAAGCATCACAAAGTTAAAGGAAACTAATTGTATTAGTTCTATAGTTATGTATTCAAGCAGACAGTTGTCAACATCTGACTAAAACATCAGACCTGGACCTGAATGAAAGTTAGTGCATGTTTGGGAGGTATTATTTGTACAAATAGTTCCAAGTTGGTGTCCAGTTTCTATTCATGGGATAAATAGGTGAGGGTATGGGAAGGCAAAAGCATCAATCATTCATTAATTAGTCATATTCAATTACCTTTTAATCATGGTCATGGTTTGCATCAATTCATTTTAAGGCCACCATGTACAAGCACTCACACATTTAAAATCATACCAACTTTTACTCCTAGGAACTAGTTTTAGCATAGCCAATCCAACTTCCAGTATGTTTTTGGAATGTGGGAGGAAACCAAATAACCAGGAGAAAACCCACATGGACACGGCATTCCTTGGATAGTCTTACTTCTGCAGAACATCCAGTTTATCCATGGCACAGAATAAATAGCTATATAATCATATTACTGTTTTGCCTCAAAGTAATCAAAATATTTGAGGTCAGAGGTAGGGCAGTGATTGAAAAGCCATGGCCTTTCAAAAGCACTGGCTACACTTGTGCCACCCATGAGGCGAGGCCCTGGTTAGAGCATGATTATGAACATTTGCTCTCTTCTGGTGTGATCATAAAATTTAGGTATGAACTTGAATTTGAGGACATGCAACATATAATTTGTACTTTTGTTTTTCTCCAAAAACAAGGACAATTGTGTTTTCTTTACTTTCTTGAATCATTCTACTAGGAGCATTTCCTGATAAAGAAATATTCTTTTATTCTCAACAGAAGCTTATAGGATTTCCCAGAGAATTATCTCTTGATTGTTCAGCCTGAGAATTAAGATTTTTCCATTCAGATTGAAAATGTGTGCAAAGTTTCTATTTGTGAACCTTGTTACTCTCTGCTAGTAATATGAATTACAGTTTTTTCAGTTAATCAGAGATATCAAATAAAATACAACTCCTAATTATTCCCTGCTTAGTTGTTGGTCTTTACCTACTTCTAGAGAAAATCTTTCCCTAGAAGACTTGCATAATAAACTTGTGTAATTAACCTGTAACCGTCAATCACAAATATTCCAATATAAGCAAGTTGTTAAGGAAGGAGGCTTCTTTTAGGTTATTTAATATATAGTTATTATAAGTCTAATTTCTTATAGCAACAGGACATTGTAAAATATAGCTTTTGCTCTTAAAGAAAAGAAAATATTTCTTTGCACAATCAATTAATCTTTCACTAAATTTAAATATTTTGTTTTCTGTCTTCACATGATTACATTGACCAACTGCATTTCTATTATAGTTGTGTAATTAATGTGCATTAGATAATTATGAATACGTAATATCACAATTCAGTTCAGAAACTAAAAATTAATTAATTCCATCATTTATTCATTGCTATTCATTTGTGAATGACGTTACTACTAAGCACATCTATCTAAAGAAAGGAAATAAATTCCTCTCTGTTGCATGGAGATGAAAACTAGTGCTTAATATTTAATGTTTGCTGTTAAATTACTAAACAACATCTTTTTAATATATGTAGAAAAACAATGGGGTATTTTCCTTTTCCTTTGTGGCTCTTTGTGAGAAAAAAAGCATTGGCTCAGTGAAGTGATGGAGGATTCCTTTGTGAAATTCAGTAATACTCACGTTTCCACAAGTCTGTCCCAACTCAAGCTTGTGAAATCTGGCACTCCCAGCACTTTTATGCAGGTGGCCAAGTCTGAGAGTGCCGTTCCAGAGCCTGTGCAAGTGGGAGATGCATAGGTCACCTAAAGTATCTGTCATAAACAGGTAAAATTTACCAACTTCAAGCACTCATGATGAAAAGCATGTCTAAAACAGGACAAAAAAATAAATCTTCTCCATTGTTCACCTCAAGGAGTCTCACCTTGACTGTGGTTTTTCTCTAATTGTTTAATGTGTAGAATGTCAGGAGAATAATCATAACTGTCAGTGCAATGTTTGCATACAGACACCTGAAAAAACATGACAGATTAAAACATTCAAAATCTAACAGATGTATTTTATTCGTTCATGCACATCGCTTTGGTATTTCTTCAATAGGAAAGAAAGACACCTAAAGTACCAGGCCTTTATAACATAACATTCCTTGTCCATCATACACAAACACACATTCAAAGCACAAAGAAAGCGATAAGAGTTGCTGTGTTTGGGCCAGTAAAGCAGATCCAGATGGAGGAGGCCTCGCTTGTCTTCCCCCCACTGCCTGCGTTTCGGCTCCGGGGGTTTACGGCGCGTGTATAATTTTAAACTCAATGGCTGCATGCGGAGCTACAAATTAAATAAAGCAGCAAGCTGGAGACCATTATCATCTCTTCCATTTTGCTAACATCTTTGAAGCATTTAAAATGACAAAATAAATACGAGCGCTCAAACGCATATGCCTAAGCAGCATTTGTTCTGTGGCATTGGTTAGAGAAATGAAAAGAGTGCACAATAAACACAGATTTGTTTTCTTTCCTTTTCCATTCCTTTCTTTTTTTGCTTTTTTTCCTGCAGCGAATGAGCGTTTGGTGGCTTGAGGATTTAATTAATGCTCATTTTCACTCATTTAATTTTCAACACAAGACTCATTGGGAGGGATGAAAAAAGATGGAAAGAAAGCATCCACAGGATATTTTAAGGCTGGGTTTTACCCAGCAAGTAAATAAGCCCTAGAGACTGCCACCAAATAAAATATTTTTCTCTAATAGAGAAAAAAAACAACCGGTGATGTTAAATATCAAAAAAGAGGCAGGTCAAATAAAATGAAAGAAATCGACACACAATTATGTCTGTGTGAAAGAAAAAAAATTTCCATCATGTGTACATTTAAGTATATGGCTATAAATACAGAATATGGCTGTCCTTTCTGAACCCCTCTATCGGCCAATAATAAAGTTCTATTACAGTTATTACAGTGTAATAATTCTTTATTATTCATCTATAACCTCTGATTGCAGTCATGCCTAACTCTCAAGTTTAGAACCATTTGATCCTAAAGTAAGCTGTTCTTCTATAATTACAATCACTTTCCAGACTACAATAGCTTAATGCACGTAAACACTTTCACCCTCCTTTCACTTAACATTTAAACCTTCTGCAGGTTGAGCCTATTTCTGAACTTTTTAAGCAAAATGATATATGTGCGTCTTACTTTGTACATCAAAATCTCTTTCAAGTTTCCTGCTAAAGAGCTCTGACATTAACTCTATGTAACACCTTTGGGATGAATTGGAATGCTGACTGCACCCCAGGTCCCCTCACCCTACATCAGTACCTAACTTTACTAAAGTCCTTGTGGCTGAATGAACACACACACACACACACACACACACACACACACACACACACACACACACACACACAAATATATATTATATAATAATTATTATATAATATTTAGAATATTATGAAAAAATATCAATAAATAAACATGTAAGAGGCAAAGTTAAAACCTGCAATGCAACACATTTATTCACAATGTCCTTTCTTTACATAGATATATATATTATTTCTGCCGTACAATAATTTTGAATCAATAAACCTTTGTTTTACTGATGCGCCAAATCAAGCTCTAAAATCCACCATGATGCGCACATCTGGGTTGGTGTCCTGAAGATTAAGATAAAACATCATAATTACTTTAAAACATTTACAAGAATATTTGTCTTCAAATAATAAACACACATTTGCATAAACATCAATATTTGTCCATGCCCATGTTGATTAGAGTATTAAAGACTTGAAAAGTATTCATTTCCGGTACATTTAGAACAGATAAAAATGTGTGATTAAGTTAACTCATGACAATTATGCAATTATTTTTCTTCTTCTTCTTCTTTCAGCTGTCCCGTTAGGGGTCGCCACAGCGGATCATCCGTCTCCATACCCCCCTGTCCTCTATATCTGCCTCTTTCAAACCAACTACCTGCATGTCTTCCCTCACCACATCCATAAACCTCCTCCTTGGTCTTCCTCTTTTCCTCCTCCCAGGCAGCTCCATCCTCAGCATTCTCCTACCGATATACCCCATGTCCCTCCTCTGCACATGTCCAAACCATCTCAATCGCGCCTCTCTCACTTTGTTTCCAAAATGTCCTACATGCGCTGTCCCTCTAATAGACTAATTTCTAATCCTGTCCTCTTCACTTCTTCTTACGCTAACTCACTTTTGTTGCCAGCTGTTTTGACAATATATTGGATATAATATTAAACTTTTATACCTAAAATTCTTTCTGATTTTGCCACACAAGAACGCTTTAGAAATTTCATCAAAAAAATGTGTTTAATATCTGATTGTCATTGCATACTGAAAGGACATTTTGAAGTTTTTTGTTTTCTAAAGGGCGAAATTGATGTTTTCATGTAGCTCAACGACCGGATCATACCAAAACTGGTGGCTCCATTACCTTGAATTATTCAAATAAAGGATTCCCTAACATGTTGGATCCACTGTGAATTTAACATCACAGCAAATGAGTAACTCTCTTCCGACTCACCCTCGTTATCCATCTATTGTGTTTGGTTTCCAGGATGACCCCCATCCACAGGGCACAAGTGCTCATTCAATGATTTAGTGAGAGATGCGTATAATAAAAATCTTGTGCTTTGGCCTGCACATTCACCAGAACTGAACCTGAATAGATTACAATATCTACAGTGGTTTTTGTTACACTTTGCTTTTGAACATCTCTTGGAAGAACAGTGTTCCTCACTTAAATTCAGTTTCAGAAATGTGTAGAATGGCATTCAAGGTGTTTTATTCTTTTAATGCATTACCTGTCTGTATGTCCTTATTGCATGTATGCAGCTTTGTTGTTTTGCTTCTGTTCCTCAACACATTGGGTTAAAAAATTACAGATGGTGGGGCTTTCTCTCTCTGTTTTCGGTGTGCTGTAAGCTTTCTGTATGCGTGTGTGCTGTGTGTTAGCCTAAGGTGTGAAAAGGAAAGAACCGAATGCTCTAACACTAATACCCCAAATTCGAGTGTATAGCAGTGTGATTTATGGAAGCTGTTATTAACCAAGCAGTACGACAATGAGTAAAAATAACACACATAATTAAATGTGTCTACAAAGAGCTCAGTCTCTTCCAGAAAAGATAAAAAGAAGGAAAAAAGAAAAGGAGAAACACCGCACTTCTGCCTCTCTTGGGTATTTTAGAAAAGATTTTTCAGGCTTTTTTAGTTAGCATAAAAAAAGTATGGAAAGTTGGAAAAATCATGACTTTTTTTTTCTCCGATTTTCACGGCAATGAAATGCCCTTGGACACAAAGTGGACACTTTATAAACCCCGCTGCAGACTCATTTTTTAAAAGCTACATTAACCAACCATTAAATCTGCATCAAATATACAGTGCCTTGGAGAATATATTTCTAATAATGTTTCACTAAGAACTCTTTCATGCAAGTTCCTCTACAGGGATCAGATTGTTATTCTTCACATCATACATCTGTACTGGTCCTTTGCACTTCAGTAATAAGAGATCATTAGGGGTTTAGACAGTTGACTGACAGCTCTGACACTATTTATGTGATGTAGAAAGGAGAGAAAGTCAGAGAAAAGTAGACATTCTTTCGTGGACATTAAAGAGAAAAGGAAAACGCATATGCATATTTTGTCACCAGTGCTTGTTAAAAAGTAAGGAATTATACATAATAGTGCTGATGGACTGGATCAGGCTTAGCAAGTTCATTTAAAGCAAGGAGGATAAAATCTGAAAGTCATGCGATGCCTTAAGAGACATTTCTCACAGCAAGATGTGTGATGAAAGCAGATGAAAGCTATGAAAATGAAGGTTGGGTTAAAAATAAGAACAGGGTTAATATTTAAACTCTAATTTAGTCAAATCACCGCACGGCGAAATACAGTAAATCGTATAGATAAAGATCAAGCACTTCATGTTAATCAGAATGTGTAAAAAATAAATTAATAATTAATTACATTTAAACAAATCTTAATGACACATCATGGCATGATTGTTGAGGCTACAGTTTTTCTGAAACTGCTAATCCCCTGGGATTCATACAACACACAAAAAAACAAAACAAAACTCCTATAAGCAGCAGGAACTGTATTGCTGATGTCACAGTGGAATGGTCAATGGTTAGCAGAATGGTTACAGCAAATCATGTGTCAATCAAGAATAAAATAATCAGACACTACAGTGGATTTACTCAGTGTGGATAAATTGGAAAAACAAACTAGCTTTTTACACACACTTCATTAGTATTTATAATATATCCTGTTTAACAGTTTAATTGTAGTATTACAGCCTATACACCCATTATTAATTAACAGTTATGCGCTGACTAGATGTTAATACTTCATTATCACCAATACTAATTTATTCCTTTAAGACTCAGGTGTTATTAATGTATATGCTTTATTATTTTCTTCTACACTAATGATCAGTGCATGTATTATTCATGCATTCGTCATAATGAAAGCATTACTACATATATTAAAAGGTGCTTTGTTCATTTGTTTTTACCTGTGAACCTTATATTTAGCTAGAAACATTTTGGTGGTGAAACTGGAAGAAAGTAATGATGAAGGAAAGAAGTATGTGTATTCGTGTGTCAGATTTGGAATTAAAATAAATCAAAGTGTAATACTATCATCCTTTTTATAAAATAAACAAAATAAGTACATTTTTGCAGTAAATGTCTGGTTTAATTAGTTAGATAGTATAATTAGTTAAATAGTGTTTATCACTGTTAGGTCATTAATTTATTGGTTGATTGATTGGTTTTACATTTTTACATTTCTTTTTACATTTTATTTTTATACTCAATTATATAATACATTTCTCAAGTGATGCACTTTCAGAGTTTCTCCTTTTTGGCCTGAACTCTTTGCATTGGATATGTAAAATGTCAGAGAGGACAAAATGAAAACAAAATGTGTCTTAATGTTGTGTGACTACCTCACACTCACTCACATTTTAATGGAGCTTGTAACAGGCCTAAATATATAGACTTCAGTAGCACAATTACACACACTTTCCTCAGCCAGATGTGTCTCCAGGGAATGTGTGTGTGTGTGTGGAGGCATCTTTCAGGGTGCAAACATTGTTCACTTTAATCATAGAAGCTTTAAGCTAAACCATCAGTTGAACTTGAGAGAAAGAGGGATTGGGGTGGTGGTAGAAAGGGTAGGAATGAACTAAGGATAAAAAGTAGTGGGGTAATGAAGAGGACTAAAGATTCAGCCGGAGTGAAAAGCTCTAGTGGTAGCCCAAACACTTACCTTTGGCATGGAGAAGAATTCATCCAGCTTAAAAAGGATTCCCTGCCCACATGAGACATTACACCGCTGTCAGAGTTGGTCAGAGTAAGAGGAGAGAGGGATTACAGTGCTGGGAGTGCAGAGGAGAGAGGAAGCACAAGGAGTTGTTGCTTAGACAAGAGTTGGAACAAGGCACGATAAAGTGATCTGGAAATGGCCGCATCTGGTGCCAGCACATTAAGGAACTGTCAAAGTGCTTTAAAGGTTTGAGACGTGCGGCTACTGTGGATAATATATACACGAGAACATTATACACTCGCAAATGCATGCACATATGTCTCTCTCACACGCTAAAGTACACACACTAACTCTCCTTTACCTCATGTGTCACATGTGCCACACCCATGTTTGTGCAAACTCAATCAAATGATTTTCGAGTAGCAATAAATCAGCATGTGTTTTGCTTGGCTGGGAATCAGGCTCTCTCTCTCTCTCTCTCTCTCTCTCTCTCTCTCTCTCTCTCTCTCTCTCTCTACTTACTCTCCCGTCCCTACTCTTCACATATGTGTATACATATGCCTAGATTCTGAAAGGCACACTTTGCCTCGGTGCAGCTGCTTTATTAGTGTTATAAGAGTTTATTTATTAACAGTCAGCTTATTATAACTGGCAAAATAAGCAAGATTATACACTCGCCACAAAATAAAACAAGGGAAAAACAAAACAATGGAGCAAACTGATCTGGAAACAGCAGGACTCTGGTTTTGGCTAACAGCAGCATTGTTACACCCTAGCCTTGAGCTGGATGGGGAGGAGGAACATAAGGTAAACTGATCTGGAAACAGCAGGGATCTGGCTTTGACCAGAGCTAGTTGAGAGGTGAAAACACTGGTCATGAGAAGAAAACAAAATGAAAAGGCAACTAAGCCCAAGGATACAATGTTCAGAAAGTTTAGGCATGGAAAGAAAAGCTGTTTTGTGCATCATTCTCTGGTTACAAAACCCGAGCGAGAAAGAGATCCCAGCGAAGATCATCTGAAACAGATCCTGTGTGTTTGCGAAAAAAAAAAGTTAGAACCAGGCGTTATATTTTATTGCACGTGTACAATGTTGTTCATTTCATTTATACAGACTTCTTGGTATTGTAGAACAATATGTAGTAGTTACAATTTATTAGATTTATTACACGCAGTAATACTTTATTATTCAGTTATTACATGTGCGCTCACAGTCATGCCTAATTCTCAAGTTTCAACCAGCATGACCTGTACCAGAATCATTTAATGCGGAAAAAAAAAAGAAAAAGTGTTAAAAACCAAGCACTAAGCACTTCTATGGTCAGGTGAAAAAAAAAAATTACCAGCTTACATCTGGTTCAGTCTGAATTGACTAGGCTTTTTAATAGTGGAGAGTAACAGACTGCTCACAAAAACAACACAAAGTACATTTTTAGAGAGAAGTATTGCTTACAGAGGGAGCCCTGTTAGTGCAGCTACAACAACATGACGGCTAGAGGCTTTTACTGGCCCTCTACGGCTCATGAAACATATATTCCAGTGACAGCTTGAGCAGGGGAAGAGTGAAGGGCCATCCAAAGGAGGAGACCAGGTGAGGCTGATGTGCGAGTGTAACCGTCCTATCGTGTCACCTGACTTAACACTAGCATTAGTGTATTCAATAGAAAGGAAAATATAGTATTTTTTAATGTGTTATAAGAATATTTAATTTTTTAGAAATTTTATTGTAATGCATTCCTCTAATTACAGTACAACCCTGTAACATAAAAATATTTAATGCTATACGGGGAACAATATAAACTAGGCAGCTGTCCAGTTTCAGTGGCCATTGCAGCCTCAGATTCTTCTGCATGGCTGACAGGAGTGAACCAAATGTGATCTTCTGCTGTCATGAAGCATCCACAGCAAACTCTAAAGTTTTTTTTTTATTCTGAAATGCCTTTCTGCATATCATGGTTGTAAAAAGTGGTCTGGCAATTCTCCTCTATTTTAAATTACATATCAAATATTACATATTTAATGATTACATATTCAATTATTATTCTTTAATATTGTTAAAACTTTGACATTGTTGACTCATTTTGCATGTTTTCTTTGAAGCAGTAGTTAAACATTGGGGAATGCATATGTACATGTTCAGCCATACAGACAAACACACACACACACACACACACACACACACACACACACACACACACACACACACACAAATGAGCAATGAATCAGTGGCGTTCCACAAAGGGTGCATTAAGTGCTCACAGTGGCCCATAACTGTTCATAAGGAAAGAAAAACACTGCATCCATCCAGCTGCTGCGCCCCCTAGAGGGTGAGGATTGAGTAAGCGAAACGAAGCGTGTCCTTTATTAATGAGAAGATCACATTTTACCGGCAGAGGAACAGTTTTAAAAGTGCACAGAGGAGGGTGGGGAAGGTTGGGGTTTGTGTGAAACCTCAGTCAGAAAGCCTCTCTGTTTGGCTTCCAGAGTCATTAGCCAGGCTATCACCTGACACACATCCACGCAGGTAAAACAGCTCTAGACGTCGATTTCATCACGGCCGCTGGAAAAACACGCCGCAGAAACTGGAAACCGCATTTCCAAAACGTACAGCTTTTGCTGCCTGTTGTTTTTGGACAAGGACCTGCCGTAGAACTCCTATGGTGGAGTTAGTGGCCCGTGCCAGAGCTTTTAAGAAGCAGTAACCGATATGTGGCCTGACCAGCCATGGCTCGAGAAACCAAAGTTATTAAAATTTCATCAAATCCCACAGGAATGTTTTACATGTTTACTAGGTGTGCGTCAAAGTGAGAGACAACACTGCTGAATTATGGGCGGATTGGATGCGAGGGAATTCGGTGCAAGTGGTGTGGGATAGGGCGGTTCTGAATGAATAAGCAAAAGCACGGCTGGAGAGTTGACTATAGCCTGTAAATATATCCAATCCCATCTCGATTCTGTCCAGACACACAGAAACGGCATTAAAAATAACAGCGAACCCCGGAGCAGTACAGTATTAAACACAGGCGCTAGTCTTTCCAAAGCTATTAAGCAGCATTATAAATAAAGGAATTCTTGATGGGATAGGCAGACATAAATAATCCGAGTACAGAGTCCGAGGTCTGGATGAGTTTAATAAAGGCTCAGCGTCTTTGTCATGTGTGGCTTCCTGCCTTAAACGAGTCTATCATGAGGTTCATGCAAAACCGTCGCTTAAACAAGCGTCGCTAATCTCTTCGGTCGAGACGTTTGGATAGCAGGCGACAGGATATAGTTGGCAGCAGCTGTTCGTTAAAAGAAAGCACAAAATCCGATCTAAGTATGGCAACGGCAACAACTGTTAGCTGTTGACAAGGGCTTTGTAACGAGCGTTTGTGGTCCTTGGGAGGAATCACAAGTCTGGATGCATTAATGGGAGAAAAAGCGCTACAATTAGGGATGCCGACCACATTGGCCTCAGCCTTTTCAAAAGCGCTTAAAATGTGTAATAAATGATCAAATGAGACAACTTCTTTTAAGCTCACAGTAGGGTTTTCATTCCTCAGTGGCAGATTGGTTCTAATAACAGAGCAGGGCTTTGATTCGATGCTCTGTTGCCCCATACACTCCTAACACACACAAAACATTTTGCCGCTCTACACGGATAATCAGCGGTGACTGGCATACCACAGGCATCCGTATCCCTTTTCTGTCTCTTTCTTTCCTCTCTCTGGGTCATGCGATATAGAAAGCTAGTGAAACAGATTCCAATTGGACAGTCCCAGTTCGTAGAGGTCCAATCAGGTCCATATTAAGTACAGATGTCCATCGAATATTGATTCGAGGTTTAAAAACTTTAAAGGATTTTTTTTTTTATATTCCCAATCCTTCCAGGAGCCACTTTCTTCAAAAGATTCTTAATTCTGTCATGATACATTTTTCCACATTTGATTTCCAAGTTCAATGTTCATAAATAAGTGTAGAGCGAATTAATCAAAGATGGAAAAAAAATGGTTACGGATCAGTCCAGGCTCAAGGCTGTGCATACGCATTCAGGCCAATGATGGCAGTCAAACTGGGGACAACATGTGTTTTTGCTTTTGGAATTCGGGCCCGAGAAACAGGGACCGTCCCAGATGACTGCTGTGTATCACTTTACACAGATCACCAGAGACATCTGTTTTGTAAAGTGAAATAAATCCACAGCAGTTTTATGTGTTTGTTGGGATTAAATTAGATTGTGATTAATAGGAGCTTTAGGACTCCACAGCTCACTGGTTGTGGTATTATGACTATAGCCTGCTCAGGGCCTATTGAAAAGGAGGTATTGAGCTAATGATTAACCTTAGTACAAACCAGTAGTGGGCCATGTATTTGGTACCTGACTTAATCCACCGCTTAATACCACCACTATCATGTCACAATTATAGAAACCATCGATACTATAAAAACGCAAATATAGCATCGCGTGGCATTACAGAGAGAGAGAGAGAGAGAGAGAGAGAGAGAGAGAGAGAGAGAGAGAGAGAGGCATTTCACATATGGAGGGAGAATACCATTTTACTAAAGCAAGAAACCCAGTTAAGACAACTCCAAACCGTTACATTACAACCTTAACTGTGCCACCTACATCATCTAAAACAGTTCAGAATCAATATTTGTCTGATAACATGAAAAAAAAAATTATAAAATTATTATTAATTAATAAAATACAACATCTGTAAGCCAGTACTGTGGCTCATATTCACTGGTCTGGAAGTGGCTGATACAAGCTAGCTAGCTTCGGGGTTTGGCTGACCTCCTTACGATGTATAGCTTTTCTTGAAAATGTATTTTTAAGTATTCCTGAGACCAAATCACTTTCTCTTCAGATGTAACTCAGATGTATTAATGTGTGCAGAGAGCTGCAGATGTGTTTTGCCGGTCGAACTTGGCTGTACCAGTTTCCCTCTGACCAACCAATCAGAGGATGAAAAAATGCTGACGCTATTCTGTGAGGTAAATTTAAAATCTGATTGGTTAAAGAAACAGACCCATTCATAATATTCTCTATGGTAAAAACACCAGCAGTACTGACTTTGCAGGCCCTGGGCAGTTTAGATTGGCATGGCAGCACATAGAGGCTGAAATCTGATTGGACAAAAAATCTAACATCCACATACACGTACTGGAAGCAGTGCAGCCAAGAGACACACTACGAAATGAAGAGAATAAACTGTTGGGAATAAATTAATACAATTTCATGGAACAAATATTAGAATTTAGGTTGTAAATGAAGGTCAGTGCTTCTGATTTCTTAATTTTCAATTTGTGTACAGAAATGTACAACTTCTAACCCTAACCTCTTACCTTAACATTAATCACCTCTACTAAATCAGCATGATATTATGTTAAACCTTTTTTTTAATCTCATGAGAATTCTGACCATCAAACTGTACATCTCTACACTTTAATTTATTGTTTCATTCATGCATCATTGTATATCTATTTACATTACTTCAACTATAACTTTCTCACTGGTGTATAATCACCCATGTTATCATGCTGTATGCATATCCATTACACTGTAAACATTAGATTGCATTTATACATTTAGCAGACGCCCTTATCCACATCAACGTACACACATTGTAATAATGAATAAATCAACACTGGTTCACCAAGTTACAAACTTAGCATACCATCATGCCTGTTGAGAATAATTTTAGCACACTTAAACAAACAAACAAACAAACAAATAAATAAATAACATGAAATAAACAGGGGGAAAAGTGGTAGTGTAAGTGTTTGAGCAACACCAGTTTAGTACTAGATTATGTGTATAGAATGTTATATACATGTGCCTCTGACATCTTAGCATAAATTGGCCCTAATATGGCAAAATATGAAGCTTTTAATGGTTGGAACAACAAATTATTAAAGCAAATGAGAAATAGCTTTTCCCTTTAAATGTTTAAATATTTTTGCCAAACATATTAAGTCAAAGTTGTTCCATTGTTCCAAACACTGCTTGCTACTTCAATCAGCTGATGATTAGTATTTTAAGACAGTCTTTTAATCATTAGCAAAGCATCAAAAATGAATGATGAGGCAAATGGTGAGACAGAAGTTCTCAGGAGTGCATTTGTTTAATTCCTGATCACTAAAGTTTAATATTTTACTATATGTAATATGTACAATTTTACATTTTGTGCTTAAACCATGTATTGGCCAGAAGTATACATCAATGTAACATTCTGCAGTATATATACATACATACTATGGATAATGTCTTTTTTTTATATATATATATATATATATATATATATATATATATATATATATATATATATATATATATATATACTTTTACCTTTTAATTTCAGTTTTTGTAATCAATCTTTTCTTTGTTTTTTCTTTATTATCTTACATTGTATGCATGTTGTTGGAACACATTAACTTCCTCTTGGGATCAATAAAGTGTTATTTTTTTTTCTTAAATTACTAAGAAAACATTCTGGGGTAGAAGAAAAAACTGAAACACATCGATGTGTCGGTGTTGACCGAGATAGAATGAAACCTAGAGGGCATGTTTAGCTTTTTTAACCACATTTAAAAATTTTCTACATAAATACGTGTACAGTGGAACCTCGGAGCTCGCGGCCTCAGCGCTCACGACCTCGCATGCTCGCAACTTTCATTCCGACCGGCGACTCTCATTCAGATCGGCTCGTGAGCAACCGCAAGCTGCTCAAAAGGCTAGTTTTAACATTTCTAATCAAGGTTTATCTCATTAAAACACACTTCAGCATACTATATAAAGTGAGTACTCATTACTGTATTTTCTGTACTGTATTGTACTGTATTTTCTGTACTTCTCTACTGCATACTTTACTGTACCTGTACTTTATTTTTTTTAATTAAGCATTGTAATTGCTGTTAATTTACATAAAGTATTGTTAAAATAGTCTAATAATTAAGTGTTATGGAGTGAAATAGTGTTATTTACTCATTTAAATCGATTTCGTATAGTGTTCTTTGGGTTTTTACTGGGTTGGAAGGGGCGTATCAAAAGGTCGCGAAAATTCGGAACTCGTGACCGGTCTTGGTCCCTAACCCTCGCGAGCTCCGAGGTTCCACTGTATATCTGAAGTCAAGACAATGTAATATGTAAAATGTAAGAGGATGAAAATCAGAGAAAGAGACAGAGGAAACAAAAGCATAGTTATACAGCCCTCCTTACATTCCTGCTCTGCTATTCTGTTTTCCCCATCACATACACTAATGCACTTAGTACAGAGTCCAACACCGAGTCCAACAGGCCAGCATGTGAAGCACAAGTCCAAACTCCTCCAGCTGTCTGCACGGTCTCCTGTTTACCAGCGATCTCTCGTGTCATGCCACGACAGCCTGTGTTTGTCATCGGAAAGCTACACCTCTCATCCGAGACCTCTGCAGACCCGAAGTCAGGGCCAAACAGCTTTACCCCGACAGCAAGAGGGCTGGTTGGGATCATGGAGCTGGCTGTTGTCTGATGCCAGTAGATGACATTTATCATTCCCCAGCACTGGGCATGTTAAGAGGTTTCATGCCATGGCTGAAGAATGAGACGTAGCATTGTGGGGAAATCATGAGTGCAGTGCATTGTGCATTGTGCATTCTGGACCATGAAACAAGATCATTCTGCTACCATTATGTCGTGATGATCTGATTTTAATGGATATTCAGTCCAATATGATTCAAGCTGAGGAAATTAATCATGAACTAACACTAAGGAGACATGGAAGCTTGGAAAAATATTCATGTTGAGATTCCATGTTGAGTTATGTTTTTAACAAAACTGCTCATGCTTCTTGTCAAAAAACCGAATTGAAATTTATGTAAAGATATGCAGAAATGGCGAGCTCCTTTACTCGCTTTGACATTTCAATATTGGTGCACTTCCAAGGAGATCCGGTCATAAGTCTGCCAAGAATTTTGGAACCAGGCAATGCTAAAAATTTGACATAAGATATACTTTATAAGTGTATTATTTTGAACAAGATTTGAAAAGCTGGCCACATGGGAAATGTGTATAAATTTGAAAATGAAAAACAAACAAAAAAAAGTTTTGGATTTCATTTTATTTCACACAAGGTAAAGAGGAAAGCTACAAACTCTAAATATAACATTCAAACATTTTTATATGCATAACACTAAAGTGTATGTTATGTGTCATGGGAACATTTTAAATGTTAAAAGTAGCATGTTGTAATTGGAATTTGATCAACAAGTTGTATTTCAAAAATGGTATTAATGCTCAGCTGCTCAAGTTGTGAAAGACTATGTTTATTATGTTCTCTTGATACCATGTCTGTCTGAATACTGGATTTTGATTGGCTGAAAGGCAAACAGCTGTCAAGAGTAGACACTTAATTCACAGTTCTATATCAATGCACTGCTATATAAACAGCAGTAACCATAGTAATGTGCAGTCACAGTTGCATACAGTGTAAGACAGCTATTGTAAACCTTTTGTAGTTACATTACTGAGCTAAATAGATGATTTTGTGGGCTATTCCATGTATATGGTGAACATGGCACCTTTCCATACATGCAACCAGTTCAAACATAGCATTCTTTCGCTTTCTCTTTCTTTCACGCTCTCGTACACTCTCCCTCTCTGTTAACTTTTTCATTCAAATACATGTCATCTTATCGTGCAATTTTATCTCTTTGTATGATTTAGACCAGGTAGAATTTTAGATCCATAAATACAGTACCAAATGAAAATGAACCGCCATTATCCATTATAAACCTTAGTGACAGCTTTTGTAAAAGCAGGCAAATGTCCAAGAGTTATAATCCATAATGTGCATTACACATTTTAATGCAGAAAGAACCACTTCATTATTCGGCATTCCTCATCATGTATTAAAATCCTGCACCTAGCACTTATGGATTATCGCTAATCTACACATCAGCTCTGTTGATTTCTCAATTCTGTTTGAATAAAAAGTGCTGATTAGATTGCTATTACTAAATCAAGCCAAATCACAGGATTATATTAATCTGCCTGTCCTAATAGTTTGTTCAATTACAATTAACAGAAATTTGGTATGATGGCTGTTCAATATACAGATTAAATAAATCCTAGTGTTGATTATATTGTTGAAGGATATGGGAGTCTTCAGCGCTGGCCCTTTGCACCAGTCAGAGATGAAGATGTAGCTTTCGAGGTTAATACCTAACATGACAAACTGCGTTGTTCTATCCTTATAACTTTAAGAAAAAGAAAAAAAAGCTGACTGTTAATGAGGATGAGCTCATTTTAGAATGCTTATTAAATATAATGCAAGTAGTAACAGGAACGACTGGCTTTGCACACATTCCACAACAAACTGCTGTGGTATAAGAGTTATAAAACAACTGTGTGTGCTTATATTCGAAAAAAATCAGCATGGTGTAGTCTACTTTGAAATGGGCTCCATTACACCGCATGGTTACTGACTATTTTACTTTAACAGTTCACCGAAAATCTGTTTTATTCATCCACGGAGCATGGAAAAGAGGTCAAAAGTCTATTTTTAGTCAAGAAAATATGTCAGACTTGACTGTGAGATTTATCTACAACTAATACTTTAGTCATACAGAGTTTATGGAGTACATTTACTCCCTAACCTGCCGGGAACTGGGACAGTAATAAATTGCAGAAAAGTACTTTTGCACTGTAAGAATGTGCGAGAGTGCAAAACAAACCTGATCTATTTTCTCAAGTACGTTTGAAGGGCAGGGAAAACTCTAAAAAGCAGAATAACAGATGCAGCAGGTAGTCGGTGTGTTCATATCAGTTTAACACAATAGCATTATCGTTTAAAAAAAAATGCTGTAAAACTAGCCAGTCAATTAAAAGCTGGCTGACAGAATGCAAGATTAATATAAAGAGTTGGAGTT
This sequence comes from Silurus meridionalis, assembly GCF_014805685.1. NCBI lineage: Eukaryota > Metazoa > Chordata > Actinopteri > Siluriformes > Siluridae > Silurus > Silurus meridionalis. The sequence continues at coordinate 8,865,795 of NC_060909.1, forward strand.
CTGGCCTGATAAGCCCATTCGGGATCCTCTCTCATCTGATAACATGATTATCCTCAATTAGATTTGATTTACCCTTTAACAAACAGCTTGCACAGATTACGTTTGCCTTTTAAAGCTGAAATGCCAAAACGCTTCGATTGCTGCATTAAATTAAGGCCTGCGTTTCTGATGCTAAGTCAAAACATGCTCACCTGCTCACCAGTGTTTAGACACTTGATAAGCACGCAAGAAGATAAATTATGTACACCAAATATGATCTCTATGATATCTAAAGCCTTAGCAATATAGAAGCAAGTTTACCAAATAAACTGTAGAGTAGTGGTGAGACATAATCGCACGGGTGCACACAGCTACCCCAACATTGTGTTTAAGAATTCAGTGTGTTGGCTTGTTAAATTGTATTAATCATTTGTGAAGTGCAGTATTCACAATTTGGCTGCTGATGTAGAACTGGAAGAGATCATGCTGGATTAAAATCAGCTGCAGTATAGAAATAGACAAAACATGGTTAAAACAGGGTAGAAGAGCATTAAAAAAAAAGAGAAGTAAATGAAAATTTATTAGAAAGAGAAAGTCTCTTTATGTCCTAATTGTATGTCTTAAGGGAACTCTGACCAGCCCTGCCTGCTGAATATGATCTGACCAGTGCCATCCACTCCTAAATAAATCTAATCAGTCTGATAATTTCTGCTGCTTTTGAAGAGATTCTGATTAATTTGTGGCTAAACGAATTCTGACCAAACCCGTCTGCATATTCAGGAATTCTGACCAATCATTCGTCTCTTGAAGGAATTTTAAGCAATCTTGTTGTTCCTGAAGAAATTCTGACCAATCCTGCCTGCTGGTGAAGGAATTCTCACCAGACCTATCTGCTGGTGGAAAAAATTCTGACCAATCCTGCTGCTCTTGAAGGAATTCTGACCACTCTTTCTGTTTCTCAAATCATTTTGACTAATCCAGTTGCTCTTACAAAAAAATCTGACCAATCCTGCTGTTCCCAAAAGGAATTCTGACTAATCTTATCAGTTCCTGAAGGAATTTCAATCAATACTTCCTGCTCCTAAAGGATTTCTAAACACTCCCATCCGCTCCTGAAGGAATGTTACCTATCTAATCCCACACACTCTAACTTTACCATTTTATAATTAACTCAATTCGTTCTGTTTGCCAAGACATATAGGAATGTCTAATTTAATCATATGTAGAAGTTGCCTGTGTTGGCTACAAAGAGGCCAGATTTACTACTTGTTTAGGGAAAATGTACACTACATATACACTACTACACTACATTACCATAATTCTTGGCAAAAAGAAATAACAGTGCTCTCCTACCTTACATATAATAAGGCTTAATATATATATATATATATATATATATATATACACACTATTTAATATATAACCATTAATTGTCGTAGACTTTGACCACATGAACCTTTTTTTTAAGGTACAGCTTTTGCATTTGGTTGAGCAAATATTACACATAAGCACACAAAAATATTTTAGTTTTTTGGTTAGTCATTTATGAATTTATTTTGAGTGATGGGAATAGGGAAACACTGTACTCCTGGGGTTAATTTTGGGGTTAATCCTGCCAGTAAGAGTAGCAGGTGTGGAATGTGTTCAGATGTTGCAGAATACAGCCTCCCATGGGAGTTACTCAAAACACAAAAAAAAAAAGGGAAATGAGAGGACAGCTAAAGGGATGGTGTGAATTTAAAAAGGGAGGAACAGCCAGAAGCGTGGAGGTGACCAACAGCTTTGTAGTGTAGCAGCACTCCGGAATGCTTATCTTCAAGTGTCAGTGATATATTTCTAATATTTATATGTATCTTTATGGTGAGAGGAGAGAGAAAGAAAGAGTTTGATCTGAGTTATGCAAAAAACGCAACATGGTCAGTGTGACCTCAGAGGCTGGTGGAGATCTTAGACACACAAGGACAGAAGTTCATTATCTATTCGCTGAAAAATTCATATGTACACAGGCCATGTTTCTCTCAGCCAACGTGTCGTAGGCTCATGTAGGACGGCTGACTTTCTTTTCACCCAACGCATCACATCACAGCGACGGCAAACGGCAATTAAAACTGATCCGCTCCTCTCTGGTTCTGATGATGAGAGAGAACGATGGAGCGCGGGAAATAAAAGAAAAAAGTGTCTGCTCAATCCCCAGCACCCCACCCTAGCCTTTCAGGATGGGTACCGATATGGTGTTCATTGATCTTTATTACAATAGCAGCCTGCTGTAAAATGTTTGATGGGTTTGTACTGATCTAACTCTCCCTCATTCATAATTAGCATTACACATGTAGAACCAAGGGCAACTTCAGAGGAGGTGCAGATGGGGGAACGGGAAAGAGAGAGGGAGAGACAGAGATGAGGAATTCTCCCAGGGTTCCTCTGTCTCTCTCCACCCTCAGGCTATCTGTGCTGCCTCGTACTGCATACCTGAAGCAACTTAGTTTTACAAAGATCAAATTAAGAAGCCGAGCCTCAATAAGACATGACTCTCGCTTCTCTCGTCTTCCCCTTGTGGTGCAAAAAAAAAAAAAGTCAAAAACCAACTGCCTTTGTAATTCATTTCTCACCAGACACAGATCTGAGTGAAGATAGAAAGTTAATGCGGCTGGTTTTGTACTTTTTGAATAGTATATATAATATCAGGCTTAATGTGGATGTGCAGTGACAGCGAGTCAGCAAGCTTTGGCGAAATCCAGAGCGCGGTTTAGAACGAGGGTCTCCAGGGCTTCGTGTGAAGTGAGACAGAACTGACTAACGCGATAAAACGCTCGAAACTCGGCAGCATAGCAACAGGAGAGCCAGTTAGAGTCTATTGGCTCAGGGAGTAATTTATCAGATTCGCCTGAAATCTCATCGAGCGTTCGCTTTCTCGCTCTCTGTTTTATTCTCCCCTTCCTTTTATTCCCGTTTCATGCCGCGATTTATTGAATTGCTCGAGGTGAAATTCAAAATAAAGAAATGAAATTTATACACCTTTAGCGCTTTGTCTATGGGCAAGAAAAATGAGGTTAGTCACGCTGACATGAACATGCAGAGAGCTGGGATTCGGATTCAGTTTTAAAACAGCAGTTAGAACTAAACGCCTGTGTGTATGCAGATGAGTGTCTTTTCTGAAATTATACACCACATGCCACATGACATACTTTGCCATGCTACAACATTCATATTAATGCTGTCTCTAAACCCATCAGGCCTCAGCTGGACCAACGCTGACAGCATAAGTGTCAAAGTCGGTTTCACTGTATTCAGAGCTTGCTAACATCTGCCAGAAACAGCTGTCTAAGACAGAGACAGAGAGAGATTGAAAGATTAGTTTTCTATAGCAATGTCCTAAAGCATTTATCCTTTCTTTACCACAAAGAATTTGCAAAAAATTGCATCTTTCATTAATTAAATAAAGTCATGCAACACTATTTATTCTTTTATAGTTCCACTGAATGTTCTGGAATGTTGGCTGTGATAGTTACATTAACATTACCTTTTGTACAAATGAAGGTAGATATACTTGTTCTTCTATGCTGCTCTCTTATAATTTAAAATATTTATTTATTTATGTAATTAATTACTTATATAGTTAGTGTTAGCAAATGTATGTCGTATAAGAGAATAAAACATTTCAGGACACGATTTTATAACAAATGAGAGAAAAAGGAAAGAAAGAGAAACACTGCTACATGTCGATATGCATTACATCATCCTATCCTTGATTATTTTGCTAAAACACCAGGCACCTATGTAAACAGCTATTAAACCAGGGAAAAATGTAAAGAGGAGAATAGAAGAGGAGAGCGTGCAATAGTTTAAAGGAATTTTCATTTCTTGAATTCATTCCAGACACCTTTATCCCCTCTGCTTCAGCTTACATTTTCAACCCTTCATTACTCTTCTCCACTCTCCAATCGCATTTATACCATTCCGGTGCTTTCTCCATTCTCCATCTTTATGTCTCTACTCAACTCTAAATATAGACAATATTATATAGGCAATATAAGCAAGTCTTATTCTGTCATTCATCTCACGTTTCCTTTGCTGTTTACACCTTCACTCTCATGTTTTCCACTTATCATTGCTTCAATTTCAGTCCTTCATAGAAAAAGGAGTAAAACTCAGTAGGTAAAAAAAGCATGACACAGTGTGATTCATCTTGGCTCCTGAAAAATATGTCCTAAAAATGAGAACAATTTGTTAGGAAAAACTTTCATGACATGATATGGGTATGTCTTATTTCTTTACAAAATCTTCACCTATTCCTGGTTGTTGTTATTAAAAAACGATGGATGTTAGAGGGAAAAAAAAGACTGGAACCTGTAACATTAGCACAGGAGGCAAACCAGAGCCTCCTTCTCCTTGAAAGCAGGGTATATTCATGGAAATCAATATAGAAACAATATTACTTGGCCAGACCGATCCATAAAAGGCATCTTCAAACTCAAATCTTCTGCTCTTTTGAAGTGACAAGAAGACAGACAGAGACAGAAAGACTGAGAAGAGAGGTAGAGAGAGGGAGAGACAGAGAAAGGCCTAGCGAGCACAAGTCCTGTATTGTATAGTAGTGTGTGTGTGTATATATATATATATATATATATATATATATATATATATATATATATATATATATATATATAGAGAGAGAGAGAGAGAGAGAGAGAGAGAGAGAGAGAGAGAGAGAGAGCGAGCGAGCGAGAGAGAGAGGGGGGAGGGAGAGATATAGATAGCAGCAGCACTGTTCCTTTCCCATTTAGCACAGGTGTAGCTGTAAGAGGATTCTGTCAGTATCACGATCCCAGGTGACAGCTAGCCAGGGATGCTTTCCTTCTCTTTCCAACATGAGTACTTTTCTCCATCATCCCTCACTTCTTCTGTCTGGAAAGGGAGAGGTGCACAGAAAATAAGCACACATCCACCCTCCCTGACACACACATGCACAAACCACTTGCCTCTGCATGTAATATTATACATGTTAAATACTACATTAATTCAAGTAAAGCATTTAGGTCAAGACTATCAAAATATATCTTACATAATATCTAGATAGGATAGAATTTAATTAATAATTACTTTCATTAATGGTCTTTTGCAGACAAAATGAAACAAGGAGTCCAAAACGTTTCAAAATGGCAGAGCCACTTGGAGGTTAACATTAAGAGTGATTTTATTTTCATATAGGTTGTTTAAAGACATTTACAAAAACACCTGAGGTAAATTTACAACCCAAAGTCCGGAAATATTGGAACGTTTTTTTTTTAAGGTTTAATTTAAATAAAATGAAAACTAAAGAGATTCAAATCACATGGCATCAGGTCTGTACCATGATTAGCTATAAAAGAGATGTATTACAATAAAAACAAAATTCTTTGAGGTCAAATTGCAAAGGCTTTCCAAATCTCATGATCTACAGTACATAACATCATCAATAGATTTAGAGAGACTGGAGAAATCTCCAGACAAAGCCGAAGACCTTTGTTGGATGCCTGCGGTTTTCCGACTCTCAGACGACACTGCATCACATGATTGTCATTGACATTACTAAATGGGCCCAGGAATACTTCCAGAAACCACTGTCGGTAAACACAATTCGACCCTGCCATCTGCAGATACCAACTAAGGCTCTATCATGCAAAAAGAAAGCCATATATACACACGGTCCAGAAGCGCCGTCGTGTCCTGTGGGCCAAGGCTCATTTAAAATGGACTGTCAAAGTGGAAAAGTGTTCTATGGTCAGACGAGCCCAAATTTGCCATTCTTGTTGGAAATCATGGACGCCGTGTTCTCTGAATTAAAGATTAGGGAGACTTTCTAGCGTGTTATCAGCGTTCAGTTCAAAAGCCAGCATCTCTGATGGTATGGGGGTGCATAAGTGCATACGGTATGAGCAGCTTGCATGTTTTGGAAGGCACTATGAATGCTTAAAGGTATATAAAGGTTTTAGAGCATATGCTTCCCTCCAGACGACTTCTTTTTCTGGGAAAGCCTTGTGTATTTCAGCAGGACAATGCAAAACAACATACTGCAGCTATTACAACAGCATGTCTTCGTAGTAGAAGAGTCTGGGTACTGAAATGGCCTGCCTACAGTCCAGATCTTTCACCTATAAGGAACATTTGGTGCATCATTAAACGAAAAATACGCCAAAGACGACCACAAACTCTTCAGCAGCTGGAAACTGATAGCAGGCAAGAATAGGACCAATTTCAACAGCAAAATGCCAGAAACTCATAACCTTATTGCCCAGTCTTCAAACTGTTTTGAAAAGATACATACATACATACAAAAACATGCTAGCTAAATTACAAGTGCTAGCTAGGTGAAATATCTCATTTAGTAGTTTTCGGGTAAACCGGCAGTTGTTGTCAACGCCTACTGATGTGAACTCTATAAAAGCAAAAATCTATTTACTTTTTAGCAGTTTTAATTTACTTCAATTACATTTTATTTGCATAGCATTTTTAACAATAGACATTGTCCCAAAGTATTTTTTTCAAAAATAAATAGATTACCTATCAGCTATTCTCTACTAAGCAAGTCAGTGGAAAGGAAAAATGTCCTACTATGAAATGAGTAAGAAACCTTGAAGGGAACCAGACTCAGAACGGAGCCCATCCTCATCTGGGGGACACCATGAAATACCCATTCATTAAAGATCCAGTTTTAATATCTTTTAGTCAAATCTGATCCTGTTGAAAGGGTAGAATTAAAGTCTGTAAAAAATTAAATAAAATAAAATGACTACAGACCCTGTGAAAAAAGAAAGTCAGCGTTATTCAATTAGCTTGCATAGAAATTATGCTATAAATTTTGTTTAATATCCTTTCACAGATTAAATAAATATCTAAATTTTTATTGGCATAAGTGAGAGATGATGCTTCTTAATATGACAGAGATGGCACAGAGGATATATTTGTTTAGCAACCGATGCTAATGTCAGTCCTACAGAGTAATTTCCCATAGAGATTTACAAAGACATATAAGGTAATTATAATATTACTGGCAATTTGATCTTGTTTTTAATCTTTTTCCCTTCTTCCCTTTGTACACATTCTGATGTGTACAAAATAATTTGTGCAGATGTTCTAGCTAGCCAAATCAGCAAGTTGAGTCATTAGCTAGCTTTGTTTGGCCAACTTCTAATAAATACGACTATTTTTGCTGAACTCTTGACTACTCTCACGTTAACTCTGACAGTTAAAAACCGTAACGATATTTTGATCTTCATCCACCTGCTTAGTGATTAGCCCAAAACACCCCAACGTCACCCCCTGGGGAAAATACACGTTTTTTAAGAAGATTTAGACATTGTGATCTTTCTCAGACTCTAGTTGTATAAGCAGGTTTACTCACTTAGGCCCTGTCTGTCAGCATGAAAGCGCGACTGAACGGATAAAATGGAATTCAAATCAATAAAGTTATTACTCAGAGATTTACTCTCTCTCTCTCTCTCTCTCTCTCTCTCTCTCAGATGCACATCAGAACGTTCTTCTCTCACAACTGAGGGAAACCAGCAGGTCGAAACAAAGAAGTGTGTGAAGGCAACTGTGTGCCAAGAGTAGAGCTGACCTCTGAGAAGGGCAAGGTGTTCAGTTCAACCAGATTTATCCGCTGGATCACACACTCACACACTCCAAGAATCAGAAAATCCCTCCATCTTACATCACTCCTTATATAATCTCGCTTCCTTTTGATGCAATTCTACCAACCTACAGGAGTTATGGTTAGAGCTGGATATCTCTAACTCGCACATACACGTACACAAAGGTCTAAAAGATGCCCATGACCTTCACTAACTCCTTCTGCCCAAAGACAGACACGCTCTTCCCTTTCCCTCGTCCCTCTGTTCAGGCCAGATTACCGCCTTAGCCACCCTAATCCAAACTCATTCTGCGCACTCTCTATTTCCTCTCTCTCTCTTTTTTCTCTCCTCTTCCTTCTCCATCAACACCTCTCTCCAGCTCAATCATACTAAACAGGTCTGACTTTT
>NC_060909.1:8878791-8946291 GCF_014805685.1 Silurus meridionalis
GTGCATTTGAGAATGGTGGCATTTGCTAACCGACTGTATTGATGAGCCGTAGGCTCATGTTAACACCAGCAGTACACACCGAGACATCATCAGGGCTGGAGGACATGGATAGACATGACGGTAGATTAGTTAGGTAAAAGAAAAGATAAATCTCTCTCTTTACTACTAGGACAAGCTAAAATGTGTTAGGTTCCTGTTACACAAATATAACTGATAACAAATAAATGGCTGAATGGGCAACAGTGTGAAGTGTTTCCATTTGGGAACAAAAAGGCATGCTATAGAAGCAGTGCTAGATCATGTTTATAATAAAAATAAATAATTGAGTTGATGAACTATGGCAACTTGTTTTCATTGTCGGTTCTGCTACTTTTTTTTTATTGTATGATTCAAAATGTTTTGCTGTTCTACACACAGAGCACAGTACAGTTCCGATTTATTTAAGTATGTATTAAATCTGTTATTTCTGATTGTTCACAATATATTGTTGTACAGGAGTCAAGCTAGCCAGCTAGATTTGTAATAGGTAGCCAGGTTTTGTTAGTGGTGAACAAATTATTTTAGATTTTTGGTCACACCCTAACCCTAACCCTAACCCTAACCCTAACCCTTGACAGACTTATTCAAATAAATTACTCTTAGAAAATCTGGCCATGTAAATTTGAGACTGAAATAAAAAATCCTGCTCTCCCTATTATAATTGCAAACTATTTTACAAGCTACCTAACACAGTTATAATTTTACAGTATATTTTATGTACTATAAAATTGGCTAGCATACACAATTAACATTAGCCATAATAACAATAGTATTCGGATTAACCAGAGTTTATCATCATAGAATCTCGTTTTGTCATTAAGATGTACAGCTGTTTCCTGGACATTATACCAAATGAAACATTTTAGTATTTAAACTTTATTATTAACGGTTGTTAAAATATATGTTTAGCTGACAGTGGCAAAAAAACCCAGGGTAAAACACATTGGTTTACACAGAGCAAAGGAAGGTCGCCTCCTTTCTCCAAGGACTTCCTTAAATCAAGTTGCCCTCTCCTTTCCTGCCCTCTCTTTCTCTACTCTCAGAACAAACAACCTCCTCTACTCTCGTTATTAACTAAATATGAGCACTCTGACCAGGGGACAAAAATTCAATATTTTCCCCACCAAATATTTAAACCAAGCAAATAAACAGACAAATAAATAGATCTCCCAGGCCACCAGGGGAGTCAGGCGAGGGCGGGGTGTAATTTGACGGACGAGTTATTTGGAAGGCCGAAGCCCACAGCTATTCACAGCCTCATTTCAGCACCTGTCAATCAAAGAGCAAAGGGGAGAGCCGAGCTCTCTGCGTATATATGTGTGTTTGTGTTTGTGTTTGTGTGTGTGTGTGTGTGTGTGTGTGTGTGTTTGTGTTAGAGAAGTCCTTAGACGTAGGGACCCTTCAAGGTTGGAGTAGATAAGGTGAATACCTCTTACGGTGATTACATCTCTCTTTCTCTTTCTTTCTCGTTCTACCTATCAAAACATCTTAATGCTCCTCTAATAGATGGCTTTCATCCAGCCTGTGTCCAGAAAAGGCAGTAAACATGATAAAAACAGATAAGAGAAGAAGGGGAAAAAAGAGACTGTCCTGGAAAAGAAACTCATACTGTATTCAACACACACACACACACACACACACACACACACACACACACACACACACACACACACACAAGCCTGGGATATTAAGTAGACCTTTCATCTATATTCAATGGGAAGCAGATGGCTTTATTAAGGCCACGCCAACTCAAGGTGTCGGCAGATAAAAGCTAAAGAGCCACTTTTTAATTCCTTGAGTACACAGCAAACATTCTGAGTTAGATCTCACACTGCTTTTTTTTTCTGGAGAGTCGGCAACTTAAATCTAAAAGTTAATATTTATGCAGGAAAAGTCGGGTTACGCGGCCACTTATGTTGATTTACAGGTTGTGCCATTTAGAGTATAAATAATTAGCAAATAAGCTGCATGTACTTCACACTTAGAAGGTAGCCAGAAATTTACTGAAGCAGATATATCAGAGTAAATTGCGATTTTATTTGTTCAGTGCACTGTGAGAAAGACCAGGATGAAAAAAAATACAGACTGAAGAACAACATAACTTTGATTTCTTTGCTGTCAAACGTAAAACAATGCAAATTTTTTTAACATGAAAAAAGGTTAATCAGATGGTGAACACAAGAAAACATCAACTCAACTGTAAATTCTCTTCATATAAACATCATCATTTCCACCCTTATTACTTGCTATTTTGCCATTTAGTCCATACAATATATGAACTAATGTTTGTGGACACCTGCCCATAAGATTTTTATTTGTTGTTGAAAATCCCATTCCACATTTAATCCCTATTGGCTGTTACAATAACCTCAACTCTTCTGGTAAGATGTTCTACTAGATTTTGGAGTGAGCTTGTGGAGATTTGTGTTCAATCAGCCACAAGGGTGTTAGTAAAGTCATGTACTGATGTTGGGTGAGGAGGCCTGAAGTGCAGTCACCTTTCATCCTAAAGGTGCTCAATAGGGTTGAGGTCAGAGCTCTATAGAAGGTTACTTAAGATTTTCCACTCTAACCTATGTAATGCATATCTTCAAAGAGCTCACACTGTGCACAGAGGCATTGCCATGCTGGAACAGGTTTGGCTCTCATAGTTCAAATGAGGGGAAAAATGTAATGCTACTACAACCAAAGACAACTGATATAATTGTGTGGCTCAAACTTTGTGGGAACAGTTTGGGGAAGAACCACTTATGGCTGGAAAAGTCAGGTGTCCCAATAAATGCCTATGTAGTTTAAGCAGCATTTGTTATGAGCTAATTTTAACGAGATTGTATAAGGTAGGTTAAAAGAATGCAGGATGTTCTGTCAGGCAGGACAATTTAATTTGAATATCTTTCATATTAACCTTAAATGCCATTCTATAGTTTTTTGAGAGTCTTTACATACTAAAGCATGTGACAACGTGGTTAAAAAAAAAATAAAAAATTGATTTAATGGTTCGAGTTGATATTGAGCAAGAAAAACATGAACAAAAACACTATAGCGCATAAACTCACTTTTTTACGATTTGTCCAATACTGCTTAAATTCAAAGTTACGTCTTAAGTGTGGATAGAGACACATTTTTGGCTCAGTGTTCTCCCATATGTCCGTGTGTGTCCCGGGTGTGGGTGTGGGGTCAGTGCTGTCCTGACTGAAGCTGCCATTTGGGGTTAGTCATGTGTTTGAGGTTTTTGGGGCCACTGGCAGCCCGCAGTTTGGGACAGGGACAAAATTTGGGTCAGGCCATGATTTCATCATATCAGAGTGTAACCAAGTGTCTCAGAGGGACACAGAGAGAGGTGACCACTGCCAGTGGATGGACTTCAGAAAACATGCTCAAAAACAAGCGTTCAGACACATGCGCATATTTTTGCAGAGCGCCAAAAAACATCAAGAACAGGGTCACAGGGGGGTTTACAAGGCACTGTCACTGCTTCACACACACATATACACTATACATTTTACATATTACCTTTACGGCATTTGGCAGAAAACTTGTCTTTTTATATAAGATCAAAGACTAGGGATGATAAAAAAAAAAAGGTTTCTACAAAAACTAATTTTAAAATCCAATTGGTGACTTGGTTACTGTAAGAAACAAAAAAGAAATAAATATCATGAATGTATCATAAAATGAATATCAAATGGCTCTAAGCTGTCAAACCATTCCAGACAACTACCTTGTGAATCTGTTGACAGAATGCCATGAGTTTGCAAAGCTTTCATCCAAGCTGAATGGAGCTACTTTAATAAATCAAAAATATAAAACAAATTCTGGGTTGTTTAACAGTTTTGTTTTCTACATGATTCCATGTATGTTCATTCACAGTTTGAATGTCTTTATAATATCCATCCATCCATCCATCCATCCATCCTTGCATCCTTCCTTCCTAGTGGTTTCTGATGATGTTGATGGTGATGAACGTGAAGCTGTAAGTTGAAGGGGTGATGATAAATGATGGCGTACCCGTAGCAGCGTGGAGATGTGTAAACGAGATTCTGGAAGGTGAGAAGATGCCTGAGGAATGGAGAAGGAGTGTGCTGGTACTGATCTTTAAGCATAAGGGAGATGTGCAGACCTGTGGTCACACCATGAAGTTATGGGAAAGAGTAGTGAAAGCCAGGCTGAGAGAAGAGGTGACCATCTGTAAACAGCAGTATGGTTTCATGGCGAGGAAAATCACTATTTGATGCAATATTGACGCAATATTTGCTTTGAGAATGTTGATAGAGAAGTATAGAGAAGGTCAGAAGGAGTTGCATTGTGAGTTTAGAGAAAGCGTATGACAGGGTGCCGAGAGAGGAGTTGTGGTATTGTATGAGGAAGTCAGGTGTGGCAGAAAAGTATGTGAGGGTGGTGCAGGACATGTAAAGCCGAAAGAAGAAGATACATTTCTATATAGATTTGTGTGTGTGTATTTATTTACAGTGTGAAATCTACAGAGTCTTGAATATATTTAAATACAATTTTCAGAAGATCATCCACAAGCTGAGCTGAGAGTAAATCCTGTCTTAGCCGATTGAAATGCAGAAGAAAAACCAGCAATATATAACTCAATATATACAAGCAATATTGGTTTGTTTGATACATAAACAAACCTTCAGTCTGAGAAGATCTATTTTTACAAGATATTTTTTTTACTGCTCAACCCCAAGTGGCTGTTTTCTGTGTGTTTATTTTGAATCTGAGGCATACTTTAAACACTAATGCAAATTAAGACATGAGGAAAGAACTGATGAGTTGTTCCGGTAATTGTTGGGAATCCAAGACATTTTACACCCATCAGGCACAATGTTAGACGAGTTAAGGTGCAATCCTTGAATGGACAAAATTTTGGGTCCATTTTTTGGATTGTTTCGATAAATTTATTTTAGTAATGAAGACAGTAACTGTACTGAATAAGACATATGGGACTATTATATGTAGTGACCAAGAAAAGTGCCAAACTATTGTCAAATCTTTTATTCTTAACAGTATATAATGAACATTTGGCACACTTTTCCACCAGCCTCACCCAGAAAGCTTTTCTCTGAAATCAGTTCCAAATTTAAGTTGACCTGCACATTGCTTACACAAAATTTGAATGAAAAATAATAATAATTAAAAAAAGCGAGCGGTAAGCGAAAAAAGTTAATTACAAATTACTACTACTACAAATCTGTTCAATTGATTTTTATTTGTGTAGCACTTTTAACAATGAACATGTCTCAATGCAGCTTTATAGGGATAAAGTTATTAAGTTGTATAAGTTTAATGCCTATAAGCTTACTTCTAATTGTAAATGTATCCTTAATGAGCAAGACAGTATCAACAATGGCAAGGAAAAACTCACTGAGATGGCATGAGAAAGAAACCTTGAGAGAAACCAGACTCAAAAGTGAACCGATCCTCATTTGGGTGGCACCGAATTCCACCACATTGATTACAAATCCAGTTATTACTACTAATGCTACTAATAATATAATCATTAACCCAATTAAATAAATAATTAAATAACTGCTGCTGCTGCTGCTACTACTACTACTACTAATAAATATAATTCCAAGTAAATAAATAATTTATTAAATACTACTACTACTAAAATTCGATATTTAATTTATCAAAATAGCTTGTTGACAATTAAAATACAGTCTACAGAATATAGTGTGGCAACTATATAGTCTTTTTTTTTTTTTTTAAGTATGATGTACGATGTATGTTGTTGTACACATTGTATGTTTTTGCTTAAGATTTTGATGTTAAATTTTGCCCTGTCAACTTGAACTGAATGTGGTTTCAAGGTGAAATCAGCCAAGATGCAAACTGAGGTGGCAGAAATGTCACCGGGATGAATAGAAAGGACAGAAGTGGACTGTCTCCATGATACCGCATCAGTCTCAGTGTGATAGAGGCAGTCGTGACACACCTGAGTAGCTGTTTAACCCTTGAGGATACTGAGCACCGTTGCCATAGCAGCTATTAACTGCCATAGCAGCCGTTAACCAGGAGGCTCATGGGTCTGACAGGTCCACTCACAGGCAGTTAACAAAATGAACTGCCCGATGTGTTTATCATGAACGTGTGCACATACGCACACACACACACGCTCAAGGGACCTTCTGTCACACAGAATAACCTACTCATCAGTCTATACAGAGACCTAGAGAAAGGACAGGTAAAGCAGGAAGAAAACACACAAACACATGCACAGTCTTACTACTCTTGTGAGGACCTCAACCTCAAACTAACCAAAAACTTACCAAAAAATATATAGTATAATATTGCCAGTTTTATTTTCTTTGTGGGGACCAGCCAAATGTCCCCATAAAGACAAACCTTTTAAATATTTCTCTCCTTGTGCTTTAACCAAAATATAAAAATACCCAGACACGTGTTTATGAAAATTAATTAAAGTGGACTTTCTATTGATATTAACTTAACTTTGACATTTTCTTGCAAATGATGTAAGAAATCAGAAAAAGATTAAAAAATCTGTCCCAAGTTCTTGAAAGAAGAGGATGTGAGTTGAACTTTTTCTCTCTCTCACTTTCTCAGGCTCTCTCACACACAAACAAACAGACAAAGGTGAACTTAGTGACACAGAAATTCTAACATACCAAACACATACTGTGGTAACCCATGTATGAGAAAACTGTCAATATAAATTGTTTGGTCATGGATTTGTTAGTGATATTTCATATGGCAGCTCTATGACCAGTCACACACTATACAGGCAAAGGTTTTTGGACACCTCACTATAAGATTGCTATGTGCTTTTTGAACATCCGATTCCACATTTGAATCCTAATTTGTTGTTATAATAACCTCTACTTTTTCACTCCATTATGGAGTGTGCTTGTGGCTTATAAAAAAAAATCTTTGTGTTTCCATAAACATCATTTATTCTTCCTAATAATATATAAGATACAGTGTGGTTTTCAGTTTCAGTGTGTTGTGGAACTGTACTAGGTATAAGATAATAAAATATAGCCAGGGATATCCATTACTAAGCAGTGAAGAGGTGTTGTGCATACATACAGAAATCACCATCCATGGATAAAACAGTATCTTTGTTTTGTTTTGTTTTATTTTCTATTATAACTAGTGCTTTGCACACACAATGCATTAAGAAATGCAGTAGGCCTTGAGCACTAAAGAAAGAATTTGGTACAACACAGAAAGCAAAACAAAAAGGAAATAAAAATAAAAATAAACACACACAAAAAAAATAGATACAATCAATACAGCATTATCGCAGCAACACAATATTTGGCAACAACTCTAAAACCTCGGAAGTATAAAACACATTTTAAGCCTCTGAATCAAAGATCATAATACAGGTGATCTACTGTAACACTGATGACATAGAATAAAAAGCTTTAAAAAACAACACAAAAAAGAAAGAAAGAAAGAAAGAAAGAAAGAAAGGCTGCTTGGCTTCAACAATCATCCTCTTCCGTTCATTCTCAGCTAGTGTTCTAGCGCTTTTCTTTCTTGTGCTTCTCTCCTCTACAGGATATCCACTATTCTCCTTCCATCCTTCATTCATTTCACCGTGGGTTAGTGCAATGTGTCTCTGGTTTTTAGTTTTGTGGAGATGATTGTGTTCCTTCTTCAGCCGGTAGAAGAAAGAGCAGAGAGAGAGAGAGAGAGAGAGAGAGAGAGAGAGAGAGAGAGAGAGAGAGAGGAAGCAAGTGGACAGGCTGTTGGAGTTACGCAAAAGCAGGAAGTGAAGGATTCAGTCCGAGCTGCCTATCAACACTAATCAGCCTGGGAGGACACACACACACACACACACACACACACACACACACACACACACACACACACACACACACTTGCATACACAAACCCACTCAGCTATGTTCACATGGTTTAAAATGAAAGGTCTTATAAACATTTTACCTTCGGGGAAAAAAGAGAAGTGTAAAGATTCACCGTTTTGAATTTTTGAAACATTTCAGATTATTCAGCCTTGAAATCCAGACCTCCAGCTTCACTAGCTTTGTTTTTTGATATCATTTTGTTAATAAATCCAGAAACCACCAGTTTCAAAAACTTTTCAGAGTCCAGGAATTGCATCCTGCATCTGAAGTATTAAGCATGCTGCAGTGCTTTTCCAATGAAGCCTACGGCCAGAAAAGTATTCAAAATTCATCACGCGCCGTTTTTGTACCTGTCTTTTCATGTTGGTCCAAGGAAAAAGGGGTGTGGCCTGTGCCTGTCAGTCATAGTCAGTCTCCATATTTTTTTTAAACTATGCAGACATAGCTTTATCAAAAGGATTTCGTTTTACACTCACATATACACACACAAGTTGAGATGAAATCAATACGAAAAGTAGTAAATGTGAACATACACACTGCCACGCACATACACGCAATTAATTATCACATCCACAGACCCCTGTGCACACTCGGAGATGTACTTTATAGTAATATCCTAAACACACACAAACACACACACACACACACACCTGCACACATAAACACCCAAACATACACTCTCTTCCAGGCATGTTCACATACACCTACACTTGCAGACAGAAGCAAACACACAATTGTCATCAACAATACTGACACACAAAACTAAAAGCTACAGCATGCCATGACACTTAATGATATCTTTAGACATCAGTCACATGCCCTCCCTCCATCCTGGTGGCTCTGTATCTTCAGATAACTAGTAATAAGTGTGTTGTGGAGTGCATGGTGTATACTGTATGTGTAATGCAGGACAGACACGGCTTGTTAAGAGACACAAGGTGAACATGAAAAAAATCGTACACAGCTGGATGACTAGGTTTCTGAAAGCTACTGCTGAAATGCTTAAATGCATTCTTCATCGTAACACTAGACATTAAACGACCATGAAGGAAGATATGAGAAAGATTAAAAAGAACCGAGTCTCGTCGCAGTTCCGTTCTTCTTTTCCATCCGTTCATCGATCTGGCGGTGGAGACTCCCGTCTTTGTGCGTGCGTTTGTGTATATATGTGTGTGTGTATATGTTAGTGTATGTGTATGCGCATGTATGTGTGCGAGTGATCATTCCCAGGGAAGTGCAGTTTTTGTGCCACCTGTGCCCACTTCTTCATGATACCTCAATCATTTTCTGTCTTTCATCTGCCTCTCTCTTTAACGGTTTGACAAAATCTTTACATCCTGGAAAAAAAAAAAAAAGTTTTTGTTAAGAATATTTGAAATATAAATGTATTTATAGAGTTTGCACAAATGTGCTGATTGCAAGCAATGAATTTGAAGGTTAACAGATTTAAAGACTTACAACATGATTATGATTTGTCATTTTATAATTATAAATATGTGTACAATTATTCTAATGAAATGGCCTCAAATCTAATTCACACTGGTTTTAACTGGTCATTTGATTGTAGCTTTATGAGTGAAGATTTTTACAAATAAAAAAAAAAAGTGTACATAAATATTCACAGCGTTTGCTCAATACTTTGTTGAAGCACCTTTCGCACCAATTACAGCCTCAAGTCTTTTGGAGTATGATGCTACAAGCTTGGCACAGCTATTTTTGGGCAGTTTCTCCCATTCTTCTGTGCAGAAGCTCTTGAGTTCCATCAGGTTGGATGGGAAGCTTTGGTGCACAGCCATTTTCAGATCTTTCAGGAGATGTTAAATCAGGTTTAAGTCTGGGACACTCAAGAACATTTCAGTCTCGTTCCCATAGCCACTCATTGTTATCTTGGCTGTGTGTTTAGAATCGTTGTCCTGTTGGAAGATGAACCATCGCCCAGTCTGAGCAAGAGACGTGCACTCCTGCGGGACCCAACGCAAACGAGTGCGGCACGGGAAAAGATTTCATTTGTCGGTAAAATACTCACAAGACTCCTGCAAAATGGTCTTTAAAATATAAAAAAGTATAAATTACTAAAAACAAATAAACTGTTATGTATCTACTGCACAAAAGCAACAATGTCAACTAAAATTAAATAAAACGATTTACAGGCACAAAGTCAGAAGTGAACTGGATCATGCGCAGTAACTACTAGAGGACAAAGAAGCAAAATGTCTTAAGCGCAAGACAGAGGAGAATCACTGAGTGTTACAGATATGACTTCATTATTAAAGAAAGGAACATACAACACATTAAAACCCTGGACTGTATTCTTTTATAAGATATCGTTTCAGTTCTATGTTCTGAAAAGTTCCTTGTTAGTGTCCATTTGCAGTCCAAAGTCAAATAAAACGAAATATGTTTGTTAATTTTCAGTTTCTTTTTCATTCATATTTAAAAGAGAAGCAAATGAAACTAAAAAAAAGCAGATAAGCAGGAAGAAGCAGTCAGTAAATTAAACATAAAACTACTTATACATTTTACCTGTGGGCTTTTGCAGGTGTGAGCCGGACAAAACTTCGCAGGCGGGAGAAACATAACATAAAACAGCATATTTGCAGGAGCAGTGGGAGCAGGACTGAAATATCCGTCCCGTGCAGGTCTCTAGTCTAAGGTTTTTATCAAGGATGTCTTAGCACATTGCTGCAATTATCTTTCCTGCAAACCTGACCAGCCTCACTGTTCCTGCCGCTGAAAAACATCCCCACTGCATGATACTGCCACCACCATGCTTCACTGTAGGGATGGTATTGGCCAGATGATGAGCGGTGCCTGGTTTCACCCAAATATGACGCTTGGCATTCAGGTCAAAAAGTTCAATCTTTGTTTCTCATGGTCTAAAAGTCCTTCAAGTGCCTTTTGGCAAACTTCAGGTGGGCTCTCATGTGCCTTTTACTGAGGAGTGGCTTCTGTCTTTTCACTCTACCATACACACCTGATTGGAGGAGTGCTGCAAAGATGGTTGTTCTTCTGGAAGGTTCTCCTCTCTCCACAGAGAAACGATGAAGCTCTTTCAGAGTTCTTGGTCCCCTCCCTGACTTAAGTGGAAACAGGATGCACCTGAGCTGAATTTTGTGTGTCATGGCAAAGGCTGTGAATACTTATGCACATGGGATTTTTTTATTTTTAATAAAATGACAAAGATTTCTTTCATGTTGCCTTTATGGGGTATTGTTTTTGTAAAATGTTGAGGTCAATAATGAATTTAATCAATTTTTGAATAAGGCTGTAACATAAGAAAATGTGGAAAACCCGTTCTTATGGTCTCGTTTCTAAGTAACAGCAGCAGAGGAACGTGTCTAATGGATTCAACTAATAAAAACATGTAAGATTTGATATTGTGTCATTGAAATGCTAATGAAAGAAGACTCCAGTTTGAGAGCTTTGTAATGTTTTCCACCATCTTCAGGACGTTGAACTTTGCACTTTTAGACAAGATGATCGCCAAGAAATTATGAGGGAAAGATAATTTATAGCTGCTGGATTCAATGTATTTCATTCTTTAATACATTATAATAAAAGTCATTTTTGAAAATCTACTTGTGGTATAAGTGAACAATATAACAATTATATATTTGTGTTCAAGCTAATCAATCACACCAACATGGGCTTGTTGAATGTCCTATTATGTTTTTTCACCACCTTCTGCTACTATATTAAGCTTTGCTCTTCTGGAAAAGTTCATCCGAATGCTCTGTGCATGACAATTGAGTTATTCCACATAAATTTTAATACACCAAAGCTTAGTTCATACAAATACAATAGTTTCTAGACAATTTTGTGGATTTTTTTCTAATAATGTATACAATTAAATGTTAAACTAAAATAGATCAATGCATTTAAGAGAAATAAGCTTTATACATTTGAATTGGAACAAATTTGATTCCAAAGTATCCACTTTTAAAGGTGGTAGGCAGCTAGGAAAACTGCTGATTTAAAAGAAAATGAAAGCACAACCAGAACTAATTTGCATTGAGTAGCACTGCGGTTAGAGCACTATTAGGGTATTTTTTTTGTAAATATAACACGGTGTAGTTTGTTGTAATCTGTGTGTTCTTATGTACACAAGTAAGATTATAAACATTGATAAACATGTAACTGGGAATTACACCAACCGTATAATACAGGCTGTTAGGTTAATTCTTCATTTGTGCGATAGGATAACAAAATAGAGATATCAACCTATTTTTAGCTCTCTAATATTATCTGATTCTTCATCTCAGCCCTGTTCCCTCACTTCCTATCATCTCATGGGTCTCCTTTTTCTGCCAAGTTAAATAAAAAACATGTTGAATTCACTAACGTGAAATTTAAATAGTAGTCAATGCATCGACTTAGTGTATATATATATATATATATATATATATATATATATATATATATATATATATATATATATATATATATATATATATATATATATAGTACAGACCAAAAGTTTGGACACATCTTTATGTACAAGAAATGGTACATATTTGGACAATATACATATGCACTGCTAGTAATATTATTCCACCCTCCCTAAAAAACTTTAATGGAAAGTCAGTTCTTTAAAACATTTATACTGATCATTATTTAAATGAATCATGAGCAAAGAAAAAGCTAACTACGTAGTTAGCTCATTCATCTAAATTAGCTAAATATGTAAGTGTTGTTAGCTAATTAAGCTAAAGGTATACGCCAAACTCTACCTCCAGAGGAGTGACTCCACCCGGCTGATGATGTCAGAGAGGTCAAAAGGTAGGGGCATGTCTGGGTCGTCGCTGCTCCAATATGGTCGATCGACAGGTGCTTCTTCAGGGGGTAGAGTCTGTGCCAGGCTCGACTGGCATCTACATCCATACAGAAACACAATTATCACTCAGGTTACTCTCTGCAGGTAAACAAACAAGGTGCTGATTAATGGCCAGACCAACTGCCAAAAGAATGTTCATAACGACTACAAAATGATCACAACATTTAAAGCATGCTGTGGTTCTGAATGCACTCGTGTTGAAAGTTTCGGTGTTGAATGTATTGGTGTTGAATGTTCTAGTGTTAAATGCCATTGTATTGAATGTTCTGGTGTTTAATATTTTGGTGTTAAATGCTTGGGTGTTGAATGTTTTGGTGTTGAATGTTCTGGTGTTGAGTGCTGTTGTGTTGAATGTTCTGGTGTTGAATGTTTTAGTGTTATTGTTCTGGTGTTGAATGTTTTTGTGTTGAATGTTCTAGTGTTAAATGCTGTTGTATTGAATGTTCTGGTGTTAAATATTTTGATGTTAAATGCTCGGATTTTGAATGTTTTGGTGTTGAATGCTGTTGTGTTGAATGTTCTGGTGTTGAATGCTGTTGTGTTGAATGTTATGGTGTTAAATGCTTTTGTGTTGAATGTTCTGGTGTTAAATGCTGTTGTGTTGAATGTTCTGGTGTTGAATAATGTGTTAAATGCTGTTGTGTTGAATGTTCTGGTGTTGAATGCTGTTGTGTTAAATGTTCTGGTGTTGAATGTTCTGGTGTTGAATGCTGTTGTGTTAAATGTTCTAGTGTTGAATAATGTGTTGAATGCTGTTGTGTTGAATGTTCTGGTGTTGAATGCTGTTGTGTTGAATGTTCTGGTGTTGAATGCTGTTGTGTTGAATGTTCTGGTGTTGAATGCTGTTGCGTTAAATGTTCTGGTTTTGAATGTTCTGGTGTTGAATGCTGTTGTGTTTAATGTTTTGTTGTTGAATGTCCTGGTGTTGAATGCTGTTGTGTTTAATGTTTTGTTGTTGAATGTTCTGGTGTTGAATGCTGTTGTGTTTAATGTTTTGTTGTTGAATGTTCTGGTGTTGAATGCTGTTGTGTTTAATGTTTTGTTGTTGAATGTTCTGGTGTTGAATGCTGTTGTGTTTAATGTTTTGTTGTTGAATGTTCTGGTGTTGAATGCTGTTGTGTTTAATGTTTTGTTGTTGAATGTTCTGGTGTTGAATGCTGTTGTGTTTAATGTTTTGTTGTTGAATGTTCTGGTGTTGAATGCTGTTGTGTTGAATGTTTTGGTATTGAATGTTCTGGTGTTGAATGCTGTTGTGTTTAATGTTTTGTTGTTGAATGGTCTGGTGTTGAATGCTGTTGTGTTGAATGTTCTATTGTGTTAAATATTCTTAAATTAATAAATGTTGTTATAATGTGTTATAAGGAGAATAACTTTATGGTTGTAACAGTAACCCCACCAGATCGCACCACCACTTTATTTCACTTTATTATAAAACAAGATGAAGTTTTAGAACTTGTCAAAATGGATTATAGAATTAAAGTTAGGTCCCAATGCCTTCCTGGAGTTTCTTGATTTAGAATGTCAGTTTGGATTCTTAAGAATATCCCCAGGTTGTAATTTTTGGCAATGAGAGTGTATTTAGTCATGGAGAACTTGGTGTGTGTAGAATAACAAAAAAAAAGAGCTGTCAAAGCAGGCTTCTGATAATAACGTCTTCTGCTAATGATTCTGTTTGTGTGTAAGAGTGCGTAAAAAGCCTTTTTAAGCAGCACACAAAAAAAGCCAATATTTTCTGCTTTATATATGACATCTGTTTAAAACAAAACAAAAAAACCTTTAAGCCCAATGAATGAATTGCATGAAGTGCATGAGTGAAAGAAGGCATGAAGGTTTTAGTTCAGCCCCAGAGCGATGCCTTGGGAACATGCTTGCTGTAATCATACAAGAGACAAACGTGTGTAAATCATCTGCTGAAGAACACACACCTGTGCCTGCACTGACCAACACCTGACCAGGAACACAGGTTGGCCCCAGCATGCAGCTTTGATCTAATCGCACTGATTTATGTGCATACTCGTCATGCTCTAACCACCTGAATTTGCCTCGAATAACTTTGCATAAAATGCAGCAAAAGAAATGTTCATGTGTGTGTGTGTGTGTGTGTGTGTGTGTGTGTGTGTGTGTGTGTGTGTGTTTGCTGTCTAAAGGTGTATAGTAACAGATGGCTGTCATCTGCATGTTAAAAGCAACTCTCTGTTGTGGTGTCTAAATTACACATGATTAAAAGAATCATGTCGCACTCGTTCATATGGATGCATAATAACATCCTATAAAGATACACACACACACACACACACACACACACACACACACACACAGTCTGATTACTAAAGCTTACAACGTTTAAACTTGACAACACCTGCAAAAATACACACTTAGATTAATTACGGGGTCTGTAAAAGATTAGGTCGTTTAAATGTCCAAGAAAAGAATGAGTTTTTGTTATGAATAAATTTGTGAATTCTAATTTAAAAGTATAACATACAGGGTGATGTCATCGCAAAGCTATTTGATGGAATGAATAAACGTAAAAAAGTACAAAACAGCAAACAGTGATATGACCAGGGAGCAGGTATTAAATGTGTAAGTCATTTTTAACCATTACAAGTTCAAATTTAAAAAAAAAAAAAGAGACTTAATTTCACTGTGGGAAAAGATGTATATTATTTATTTGCTGCCTGCTCACACCCTGATATTAACAACATTTCAAGATCCTTTGAAGATGTTTTATAAACCGTATGCATGCTTCTGCTTTCATTTTACATTCAAATTGTGTTTTGGACAGTTTTTCAGCATGTCTCACTGCCTTTAATCCTTTAATTAGTAATACATGCAATGAGTAATTATGTGTGGCAAGTTTCAACGTTACTGGTCCGGGATTGTCTTTGAGATCACAGCTCGTCACCGCTACCAAGAACAATTAGTGCCTACAAAAGAAAAAAACAAACCTTATTATTTCTTCGCCCGAAGTTTGCATTACTTGCGCAATTATTCTTTATAAATCACAACACACCCAATAACTATGTGCAGTTTATCAGATTAGCTTCTTTATTCCTGATCTCGGTAAATCAGGATTTGATTACCTGATGCCATTTCCATTCACATGCTTGTCACTGTATCTCTACACGATTATACAACCAACCATAAGCCTCAGATTAAAGGAAAATAGTTTAATTGGGTAGTAGGGCAGCAAATATCATTAGAAATAGATTTACTAGAATACAAGATAAATAAATAAATCAGACAAACAATTCTGGTACTAAATAAATAAATAGGTATGGCACAAAAAAAAAAAAAGATAAATCATGACAATAGATAGATAGATAGATAGATAGATAGATAGATAGATAGATAGATAGATAGATAGATAGATAGATAGATAGATAGATAGATAGATTTCCTAATGGGGTTCTATTTAAACACAGCAACTATGGTTGTAATGTACAACTTTATGTATTAATATCAGTAAGAGGACCTGTAGATCACATACAGATCAATATTGTCCATTAGGACAGCAATTACCACTAGAAATAGATATATCACAGTAAATAAATAATTTCAGATATAAATAATTTCAATAAATCTCTCTCTGTCTCCCTCGGTCGCTCTTCCTCTCTTCCTCTGTGTTATGAATGGTTCGAGGCCTTTAAGCGGTCAGAGGACAGCCCCTCTTGGCCACTCTTTGCGGTTATATATTTTGTAAGGGCCACTTAATGGTGCCGCGTCTGTCCTCTTAAGTGCTGCATGTCGGCCTGCAGCATCTCGATCGCTACAGCATTACACGCTAAAGATGACAATTAAAACACGGGACGTCCATACATCATCCGTGCTTTACATCAGGGTTCAATCCCAGCATCTGTTAACATGGGCTAAGTACCATAAAGCCACGCAATCACTTCATAAATGATATGATTAGGTGACCTTGTGAGACTGGAGAGTGAGTGTGTGCTGAAATGAGCTCATCAGTTACTGAAGTGGAGAATTAGTGGAGACGAAGCATTATCAGGAGGAAGGAAGGACATCTTACACTGCGGGGTTGCTGAAAAGTACGGCTCGCAAATTTCAATCATTTAAAATATCTAGTACTAGGATGTGTCTAAATATTTATGAGCTCATAATTTTCTATTGCTAAAGACAGAATTTACATTACAAGTAGAACTAGTAGCACAGACATACACTGTGTAAAAATTGTGAAAAAACTGTGTTAAAAAAAAAAAGCACAAAATACATCATAAATATATTATTTTAGCATAAAAACTATAAATGTTCACCACTTAAGGTATAAGATGCATACACTATATGGACAGATTGGCAAGTGTCAAATCATCTGACCATAAGATACTCATGTGCTTTTTAAACATCCCATTCCACATTTAGTCTCCATTTGCTGTTACAATAACCTCCACTCTTCTGGGAAAACGTTCCACTAGATTCTGGAGTATGCTTGTGGGGATTTGTGATCAATCAGCCACAAGGGCATTAGTAGAGTCCGGTACTGATGTAGGGGCCTGGACTGCAGTCAGCGTTCCAAGTCCTCCCATTTAATAGGACTGAGGTCAGAGCTCTATACCAGACCACTCAGGATCAACTTCTCTATCCGATGTAAACCATATAGTCTTGGAACTTGCAGTATACTCAATAAAATATCTCATATTCCACCACAAAAACATGACTACAAGAAAGTGATACTAGAAACTACTCAGCTGCATTATCACTAACACCTATTATTATTATTTTTTTTTAATTTGTTTAGAAATTTGATATTTCGATAGACTAAATATAGAATTAAACATTCAAAATTGTAATTATTTTTTAAGCATATCTCTCCATTAAGAAACATTTATCCTCCATTACCAGACATTATTTTACATGAACAAGCTATACATTTCAAAATTTAAATAGCAAGTGAACACAGCAAGCATTAATTGATGCTAGGCCTTCAGAACAAATTGGCATGAATTATATTATATTAAGCTACTATATAAGCTAGTGCTCTCAGGTGCCTGGATGTCAATCATGGCACCACCCTCCTCACATGCTGCCTCACAAATCCAGCCAATTAGATACAGCAAATTTTAATTAAGAAATCAGATCAGGATGACCAACAATTTGTTGACTCAAGTAATCATTACGTTGACATACTTGATGTATCTAGTTTGTTACTCAGAAGTTATCGAATTGTTTTCTAATGTTTGTAACGTGTTTCATTCAAAAAATTATCATTTCACTCAACCCTGATTGTTGATATGGTGGGAACCAATACTTGTAGAAGAAATCTTCAGTGTCAGGGTGAAAGAATTTTACTTGAAAGTCAAAGTTTTCTTGTCAGAAGCTACTATTTATCCTTCTATGAGAAAGGAAAATTTGACACAGCTTTAAATATGAATTCATTTTTAGGGTTTTTGGCAGACACCCTTATCCAGAGCAACTTTTACCACAACAATTACCACATTTATACACTGAGCTGTTTAGGGTTAAGGTCCTTGCTCAAGGGCCCAGCAGTAGCTTCTGGTATTTAAACAAATGACTTTACAATCTGAAATCCAACATCTTAACCACTGAGCTACTAACAACAGAAATGTATTGAACTGATTTAACTGCTTCATCACACTACACCATTGTTGGTTATTTTCTTAGAACTGCACTCCTCATCGAGTTTTACTCTGTGCCGCAATACTTATTAATGGCGACTTTGATTTAAAGCCTTAAAGAAAATTCCAAAAATCTTGTTTGACAAGTGAAATTTAGTTTAACGACTGCTCACTTACACGTGACATACCCCGGATGCCTGATTAAGTTGGTATCTATAATCAGAAAATTACATTTACAGAATATTTTAGCACAAAAGGCAGGGTAACGATATGCAATTAACATGCAGACGCAATCGTAATTGACAAGCAAATATTCTCACAGGTGTTCATTAAGTATGATGGAAAGAGCATCATATCCTTTTGTTGCAAACATTTTTAAATAACCCAACAAACATCATACCAATTTAATAACTAGGCCATAATATCATAGCAACGGTAATGACTGTTTGATGCTTGTTGACACCCATTCACACCCATAATCATAGAAGATTACTTTTACCACCCTTCGGAAAAACTCGATAGAATATATGCAAATATATGCAGGTATGAATCTAACCTCACACACACACACACACACACACACACACACACACACACACACACACACACACACACATATCCACATAAACACACATACATTGAATAAAGCAGGGAAGGTCGAAACCAGAGAGCGTGTCAAGTGTACGGTGCTGTCTAGATTAACCTCTGAGAGAGCCAGGCCGAGCCTCTCCCGCCTGGGCCGCATTCACCAGAGATTGGCAATACAATCGCTCATTTCAATTTGCCCCGAAACCCTATAGCCCGAGTGCCAGACCTGCTGAAATAGCATGCTAATGCGAAAGTTATCTATGATTCTCTCGCCTGTGGGCCCACTGGGGCCCGCCTGTTCACTAACACACTTGCACACACACAAATATACATATAGCCCATGAATTTCGATTCCCATTGTCCTCCATTTATTCTTATTCTCAATTTACACACACACACACACACACACACACACACACACACACACACACACACACACACACACACACACACACACAGGGTTCAGTGCTGAAACTAACCACTTTAGCTAAAGTGAGTGTTAATTATGGACAGCCAAAGCAGTCAATAAAAGGTTAATGCAGAAGTCAGAGGATAAATTCCTTTAAGCATTGCATCACTTGGCCATCTCCCCGGCTCGCCCTCCGCCTGATCAATACGTTTTACTGTAATGCTCTCTTCATCGATCCTCGTCAACCCAGCACTCCGGACACACAGACGAGAAAAGAAAAGAACAGACAGAAAGAAAGCTATACGGCAAGAAAAATCTGCAAATGAATGAAATGATTAACGCCTGCTGATGCCTTACTGCTCCCCCCACATCCCCCTTTCTCTTACTCTTATGATTTACAAATTGTTCGTCTATCTCTAGTCCAGATCTAGAACTCGCATGGGCAGACTCTCGCTCCGAGCCAGCGTGCTCTTAACACTGTAGAAATGCGCTTAAAAGCGACATCAGTGTTTCAACGAAGGCCAATTACCCTGATGAATGTAGAGTTCGGGTTGGAGGGAGGAAATGCGAGACGTGCAGATGGGAGACAAGGATTATTGGGTTAGGTCATTTATAAACCCACTGCTACAAATGGGCTTGTTTGATCACTACATTAAGGAGAGGTCACACCACGTCTGAGCTGCCAGAGAAAATCGTGGGTCCTGATGTTTTAAACACGATGGGTGTTTTAGAGTCACTGTGATTCTAATATTCGGAGCCAATAGTGGAAATGCTATTGTAGGTACTTTACTTAGGTTTGACCTGAAATATATGTTCCCTTTACTTTTTAAATACAACAGAAGCTAACAGTCAGATTTCCTTCTGTTTTGGGTTATTATAAAAATGTTGTTTTACATGACTTTCCACCTTTTTTTATACACCTACATACTAGATTTAAATACTTCAGCTGCATACAGTGTTTTCCCATCAGTAAAGCATTAGTTCTTCAGTTTGTTTTCTTTCTTAGCCAATAGTACTGTGAACAGGTGTTGATTGTTTGCAACTAGGGACAGACTTACGATACTCTCCACACGGAAACCCAACAGTGTCCTGGCTAATCTTTTAACAGACTTGCGACAATAAAATCATTCATTTGTTTATGCTCATTGAAAATGTCTGATAAGTCGATTTTACCGCCAGAACGGAATGCTGGTGTAATGTGAGAAATTACATTTCTGAAAACAAGCATACTTTCCATTCTTAACATTTTTATTAAGATAAAAAAAAAATCAAAAGTGCTTTATGAAATGATTCTCTTATCCAGCCATTGCTGTTTAGCTACATATCAGTCCAAATAGTCTTCAGGACATTTTATTTACACTTCAGTTTAGCATTAAATAGAGCTCATCAGTCTAGTCAAGGCCAAACTGTCATCTTCTCATTCTACACCTCTTGATCTGGAGTTTTAAACTTGATAACTCGACGGTGTACTCTGGCAATATGCTAGAGTAAGCAAACACTTATAAATTAAGGGTGTCTGTATTGCACAAACTCAATCTAATAAAAAAAAAAAAGTTGTTGAGGAATGTTTTGCTAATTTGCTAACACTAATGGCTATAATTGTCTTAGTTATAGCCTCTTTGCTAATGCCACGTTTGACTAGCATTTTTTACAGCAACGTAACTGGTTATTCAGGAAGTTGAATTACAGTAATTTTATAGTTGCGTTAGAACAAACTTTACCTTGTACGAGGTAAATTTTCACATAAAAACATGACTCATTTATCAGCTTATCAGCAACAAATATTTCTTTTGGCTCCCGCTTCATAATTGGGCATCATTTCCAAACCATCTCTATAATTTCCCCTAAGTATAACGTCACCACTTTGCTGAAACAATATCCAGGCTATACACAGCATGGATTTGTTTTTAACACAATTGCTTTACTTAAAACTCCATTCAGGTGTGCAGCTGGGCGTAGACACTTTAATTAAGAATCCAATCAAACAAGTCATGTAGAAAACAGGTTAAGTAGCTTATAAAAATCATGAAAGTCACGTACACAACAAACGCTTTCCAGTATGACAACATGTCTAAATAATCACTTCAATCAGCTCTTTATAAACAGTCAGATCAAACTATAAGCTACAGGTTCCGCCGAATAAGAGTAGAATAGACTTTATTTGTCACATATACATTACAGCACAGTGAAATTTGCTCAGAAGCTGGGGTCAGAGCGCAGGGTCAGCCGTGATACGGCGCCCCTGGAGCACAGAGGGTTAAGGGCCTTGCTCAAGGGCCCAAGAATGGCAGCTTGGCGATACCGGGGCTTGAACCCCCAACCTTTCAATCAGTAACCCAGCATCATATCCTAAAATAAAATGAGTGTTACCTAAATTAAAAGATTATAAGAGACTAGCATTTCTTGCAACCTAACACTGATGTCCTGTAGATCTGATCTCAGAAAAATGCTTTTGAGTTCATTAAATCTGAAATATACAACAGATAACCCCACCCACAGCTGTCAAACCTTTTCATATGAACCAAGTCACGCAAATGATTTAAAATTTGCAAGGGTGGTACCATGAACACCCTGAAGTCCTTGAACACCTGTGTAGCTTGTTTCATTAAAATATATTTAAATGACTTATTCTGAGTAATTCTGAATAACAACCAAACAAGCTGAAAAATGACTCAATGCAGCAATGCAGGCATATATATAAGACCTGGTTTGATAGGTAATGAAATGTGATACCACAGTCCTGTCGAATTCTCGATTGCGATTGGTCAGAAGGTTTTGATTAATGCTTAAAACAGCAGCTCTTGACAGTCTTCCGATTGATATGGCTGACGTGATATATATTCCACAAAAATAAAAATAAATAAAAAGCAAACAAAAAAATATACTTTATAAAGGAGTCTCCAGTGTCAGGGATTTGTGTGTAGGTTTTTCACCACAGGAAAGTCTTTAGGATAAAGTTGTTTCCACTTTCAGGTTTCTTAACATCTTGTCAAGCTGCGATTTGAGTTCTGTTACAGAAGGACCGTTTACAGTTAAAATAATATTAGTACATTATTATTATTATTATTATTATTGGCTGCCTAAAACGTTTGCCAAGTACTATATAGAGGAAACGTAATGTCATTAATCAAGAACCATTTAAACATATGAGTGAACGTATAAGAAGGTTCGAACACTAAACTAACCGTGTCCATATCTTTAACTAAAGGCATCCGAGCTTTTCATATAGATGTTAACAAATAAAAAAAAGCAGTCTGTGTTGAGAAGAAAAGAAAAAAAAAAAATTATGAGGTCAATTTGCGTGTGTGATATTCTGCAACGGCAGCGTGACATTCGCGATGTGGCAATTTATCAAACCGACTTCGGCCCTGGAGCTGTAGGAAACAACAAATGTTTCAGGAGAAAACACTGGGTGACCAATTCCTAATACATGAACTGTTAGCTAAAAATTTTTTACTCTGTGATGACACTGTTGTAATATGACAAATGGTTTAATAGCTTCAGGCCTACTGATGCTGCTTATCGGTGTTTGAGCAAGTGCATATATATGTGTGTGTGTGTGTGTGTGTGTGTGTGTGTGTGTGTGTATGTTTGAATACTGTAGCCAGTATCCCACAGCCTTTAGTGCAATCTATTGTCTGAGCACTTTGCTGACGGTGCGTTCTGCATGTGACACATCAAACGTGTCACACATGCTCCTTTCATTATAAAACCCTAATAAAACTACCATATGATCAGCCTTTTCCTTATTTAACGGCTATAAAAGGCAGACTGGTTAATTTTTTTCTCTTTCCAGAATACTGCGGTGACTTGGGTGATGCTTTTTTTTGTAACAATGAGCTACCTTTTGAGTGCACCGCCTGCACGTCTAAGTCCATGTGTACAGCAAGAGTTTCTATTAAACCACATGAAACACTGTCTCGTAGTTAATGTCTCTTACGTCTGAGTGTCTGTGGTATCAGTGCACTTTTGGTCAGCACTACATTCTACATGCTGAGGAGAAGGAGTCCCACCCAGCGCACTCACACTCCCCTTAGGCTGTTTGATGTGGCTGGAGCGGGTGTGGGTGTGTGAGTGTGTGGGTCCTGCTCCAACCAGATGCCGACCAATCACACACATGCGAGCACACGTATGCACGCACACAGAAACAAGATGGCTACTAAACAGCCCACATAATTGCGGTAATAAAAGAGGACGACGTGTGTAGTATGCAGCAGGAGAGAGATTGAACTCTCTAAACCAGGTGGTGGTCCATTTTTCCTGTTACAGAAGAAACAAATTACCCAAACACCTTTCCTGATCTTTCTCCTCAGGCCAAGGAAAGAACGCAACCCAGATGTCAAACGCGGCTAATTTATGAGGCAGGTTCAAGCAAACACCGATTGTAAATAAAAATAGCCAGGAGATAAGGATAAAAAGATGAGACTGGACTTCGGTGATAAGTGAATTAGAGCTCTAGAGGAAGTGAAGATGGACAACTGGGACGTTCTCTTCTGCACCTGAGCTGCTCCAGGTGACAAATCATTCCAGACCTCTGGAGCAATGAAGCGATGAAGCTAAAACAAATGTTAGCTCTAGACACAGAATGCTTTGGTTTAATGGGACAGCAGGAATGTCACAATGGCTTAATGTGTGTTACATATATTTTGCCATAAAACTGCATCACAGAGTCATAAGCGTCACCACAGCAAAAGGTTAATGTTTTTCTGTCTCATAATAAAGGACCCAATAAAAAATAAATAAATAAATAAATAAAAATGAACATGTCCTTAAAAGTTAGTATTTTTAATAATAATATTAATAGTAATAAAACAACAACAATGATAATATATTTTTGGTTTTACAAATAATATTTAATATTTACGAATATATATATATATATATATGAAAAAATTATTATTTCAACTATTAGTAACAAAAATGTATTCGTTAATTAAAATAAAATTACTTTAAATGAAAAAATACATTGTAGGATTGAAATTTATTTTAATACAAATTCCATATCAGTTATGAATAAAAACCTAATAAAATGATTGAATTTTTTTTTTATATTATTATTATTAATATTTTTTTTTTTATTAAAACTTCCTGTTTATATTAATGTTCTAAGGTACACTAGTGGGCTTTTGAATCTAAACCAATAAATAACGTCAATTTCTTCTTTCAAACATCTTTAGTTTGTCCTAAGGGTATACAAACATTTTGCACTCCAATGTATGTGTTATGATCAACTAAAGATGTTTATTGCTGACATACTGCATGTTTAAAGTTTGACCTGCACTGAAGTACTGTTTATTTACACAGTGAAAAAGAAATGGTGGGATAAACGGGTAAATAAAAATTCTGAACGAGAAAAAAAAGAGAGAAGAAGAGAGAGAGAAGGGCCTGAGGGAGAGGTTACGAGGTTGTGAATGAGCAGTTTGTCATAGGCGAGCGTTTGAGGGCCCATAAATCTTAGCGTGATCAGGAAAGGGCTCACGGCGAGGCGGCGAGCGTTAACTCCACTTACCCATGTCAGATGTGAGCATGGAGAAGCATTACTTGAAAAACTTGCTGTTCGGTGAAATGTGACTGTAAAACAATCACCTTTACACACACACACTCTCAAGCCTTGTGGGCATCATAGGAGCGGTGCAATAACCTGCTTGATGAATGGTCCTGTTCTGACAGCTATAGTGGCACACCGGTGGCCCGTGTCTGACCCTGATCATGTGATCGAGCCGAGCGCAAAGTTCCACAATTCCCACCTGTCTTCAGGTGACAATGGGCGGGCAAATGGGGTTGGCTAATTACGGCCTGCATGCACAGCACGCCATTTAAGCCTTTTTGTTGGCTTGATACAAACAAAGCCTGTTTAGAGCTATACAACCGTTACTGCGTGACCCTGTGAGCCAAAAAAATCATCCAGAAAACGTATACAATATATTAGAAAGTTACCTAGTTTAAAGTTCTGATTAGGGTTTTCACTTGTGTTACATGTTTTCTTTTATACAAATGTTTTCACACATTTTATTTAAAGTAACCTTGTAATTATCCAAATTAGAAATTTATTTGGAAATAAGGCAATGAACTTACAGTTTAGGGGTGGAGTTAACATTCCCACCTTTCCTTAAGGCTTTTACTCGAAATGTAATCCAATCACATCACAATCATTTGCTCGATTCTGTGAACATATTAAATGAGCTTTATGTTGCACAGCTTTCAGATTATGGGGAATAGATGAAGGGTGGACGGGTCGATTAGTCAGTAAAACCTCCATTGTGAGGCCCCATTTTGGCGTGTGGAAATTGGTAGCTTATGCAACAATGTATTGTAAGTTAGTGTGCTCACAGAGTGCATTAATACATATTGAGTGAATTAAACAAGTATGTACAAATGTTCAAGTCTATATATCCACAAGTCTGCAGGTCTTTGACCATCAATTCAGATCTGACCTGTGGCCTTCTCTCGGCATGAGTTATTTAAGTCTCTTGACATGTATAACTGCTACTAGAAAAGTTATACAATGGCTTTGTGTTGGTATTCATTTTGCTTGCTTTTTCACGGTTTCCACTTATTTGCATCTTGATAATTTTAAACAGATCATCTGTGGATTGTGTACACAAATTAATCCAGCTAATATAGTTAAAGGGTTTCTGAATAAATAGCAATAGTAAATAGTAATAATGTACAGCAACATTTGAACATACATGCCAAAGATGTAACATATATGTTACAAGTTCCTAGACAATTCGTATTCCTATACATGAAGCGCCAGGCAGCTACTTATTTTTTATTTTTTTTATAGCTTTTTCTTTCCTCTAAAGTAAAGTCTACTACCAACTGATTTTCTGTTTGAACAGATAAACAGAAGCAATGGGAAATCCCCCCCCCCCCCTCCCCCAGGTTGAAAGGAAACCAAGCACTAACCTCACAGACTGGTAAACACGTAGAACAATTTAAACAAGCAATAAACTTAATTACAGTTCAGTTGCTTATGACATGATAATTACTGAGGAGGTACATTGTTCCAAAAGGCATAACTTCAAACATGAAGAATGAGGGAGGTAGAGATAGAGAGAAAGATTGCAGAGAAAGTATGCAAGATAGACATGACAGGAAAAGAATAGAAGAAGGGGGGAAGAAATAGAGCCAACCCCTTTCATCTATCATCCCTCCTACCACACCAGCACCTGAGTCATATTGTTATTCTCGCCAATTATGACTTAACAGCCCATGCCTGAGGACAGAATACAAATGTTTCAGGGTTGAACACATTCCTTTCTGTGGTAACCTGAGTAAGAAATGCAGTTCAAAGTGAGTGGAAACAGCAGAGATAGTTAACATTTGATTGGCGCGAACGGAAAGGAAATAAGTGTGTGAGAGAAGAAACATCTCTTTACAGACATTCTCTCACAAATCTCAGCTACCATCAGGTGGAACATGACAGGGTATATGGCGATACCTGCGGGGAGAGTCGCGAGGTTGTGTAATTACCAGAGCAATTTATGTTTTCCAACGCTTTAATTATGTGTACAATTGATTACCGGATTAATCACAGATCCCTACATGTTATTCAAGTCTGTGGAGGAATTCCAGGTTATTCTTGTTCTGTTTCGAACGAGCGTAATTTACAAGCGGATCGTTTAGAGTCCAAAACTATCCTATCAGGGGGGTTAAAAGGCAGTAAAAGGGAAAAAAGTAAGAGTGCTACAGACATGTTAAACTGCAATATTGTGTGAGTGTGTATGTGTTTAAACTTTGCCAGGTGTTTGAACTACAGGATC
This sequence comes from Silurus meridionalis, assembly GCF_014805685.1. Taxonomy (NCBI): domain Eukaryota; kingdom Metazoa; phylum Chordata; class Actinopteri; order Siluriformes; family Siluridae; genus Silurus; species Silurus meridionalis. The sequence continues at coordinate 8,905,866 of NC_060909.1, forward strand.
ACCTGACCCTCCTGCTGTGTGGACACGGCTTTTGTTTCAGCCTATTAAGTAAATACTGAAATTAAAGCAGTGTGGCATATAAAAGGCTGCAAACAGCCAGCAATTTGTTGAAAGGTGCAGGCGGCCCAAGCAGCCCCGGAGGCACACCAAAAGCATGTACAGAGCATAAGCACATACAAAAAAACTGAAAAAAGAGCAGGAACAGCCCAAAAAAGAGGCATGTGGCCTAAAGCACTTGTGTGCATGTGTGTGATAAATTAGATAGACTATTTGCATGATTGTCCAACATGGTCTCTCGTTTTATAAGGAGTCATCGACCTGAGTACTCATGAGCGAGATTCGTTTACGGCTGAATCAATTAAAACTCTTTATAAGTGGGATACCAAAGGAGTCATAAGTTAATCGCTTCAATGGGGCTTTTGCGAATCACTTTGAAGAGCCAAAGTGAAAAAAAATTGTAAATCAAAACATCTATAGGGTGGTAAAAGCCTAGAGTAAGCGGTTTTACACACTTCAGCACACCTCAATAGACGTCCACACATCTCAATACAACTCTGGTGCATGCCAGCTGCACCACAAAAAAAACATATGAACACAGAAGAATTTCTTCACTTTATTTGCAATTTTTTATACTTTTGAGGATGAATGACTTTGGGAGTGCGATATGTAAAAAAAGACAATTATGAATATTATGCATGGTATTTCTTGTGCAAGTGTTTTCAACTTTCTTTACTATTTCACTGCTATTTCCATTTAAACATACTACTTATTTGGGGCCAACCAGATGTTCATACAATGTCAATCAAGTAAGACTGTGGTCATTTCATACAGGAACAAAACAAAAAGCAATGAAGCGGAATAAAAATTACAAATATAAACATTACGTGCAATTAATTTTTCAAGTGGTTCCAACTTCCTGAATGTTCCTGAACTCTCCTGCTATTCAAATGAAATTTATTAGGGTTAGTGTTTTAAATTTTAGTGTTTGTGACTTGGAAGCCAAACAAAATGCCATAAAATGTCAAACACATTTAATTCACTTTCATACAATGAAGGAAGAAAAGGTATGTGCTTATCACTATCACTTATTTGAACTTAAACAAATTTGTGTGTCAAATGTAAGATGACTTTTTTATGTGCTTGTTTGTGTGAAATTAGATCAGTTTCTTTACAGAATGAATATAAATGTTTGTCTTTCAGTTTGCTTTATCAACATGACCCGCCTTACCCTCCCTGTTAACAATGTCAATGTGGCTTTTATTTTCATCTAGGTGATGTTTTTAATCAAGCCACTGCCCAAACACAACATGTTCTGTAAATCTGCATTATGTCTACATGTTTTGAGTGTTGACATTAGTGTGTAGACAAAGAACTGGGTGGATCAGAGAACAAATTGTAATTATTTTTATTACATATGGGTGTGATACATTTATTCGTCCTGATACAAAGAGGAGCAGTCTAATATCGCCACCTCGATGTTTGTACAGCTATTGAAATCATGCCTCAAGACCTGAAGCATTCCACTAATGTTTGTGCATGCTAACAGCTTGGGGCTCAAGTCCATACATTTTAAACGCCCTCTGCTACACGTATATTGGTTTTAAATAATCTAAAGATATTATATGTGACTTTCTTATTTGTTAGAATGACTTTGGGAGATTTCAAACCAAGAAAACAGAAGACCTATGACCTTTTCCTTCAGCATTAGCCTTGCCAACAACTGGAACACAATGAAAATTATTTTAACAGCTGTCTAATGTTAAAAAAACACACACACACACACACACACACACAAACACACATATACACACACACACACACACACACACACACACACACACACACACACACACACCTTAAATAACCGACCCACATTATTTCATTCAAATGATATTAGCAGTTGGAATCAGTAAAAAAAATGTATAGATGATCATTTATTTAATCTTTATTTAACTAGGGCATTTGCACAGAGACCAAGTATAATCTCATTTAGAAGCAAGTCCTGGCCAAGAAAATCAGCACAACAGCTACTACACAATAGGCAAAACAAACTATACTAATCAAAGTAAAACTGAAAGAAATACATGAGCTAAAAGGAAATTATACTTTTATAAATAGCTTCACAACTAATAATGAAATTTAACTGCATACTAAATTAAAGTGTCAGTTGGAAATAGAACAGCAGAAAGAATTTTGTTATTGGTATTGCTAGGATGTTGCTCGTGTATGCGGAAGAGGGCAGCTAGCGCATTCTTCTGAGAATGTCACTATGCCCTGTGGTGCATCAGGAGCAGCAGTTTGACAGCATACAGTGGTTGGAAGTAGAAATAACTTTCACTCTCCCTGTTTAGCAGCTGTCATATAATACAGGAGAGCTGGCTGGTAGGGGTAGAAACTCACTTTTTAAAAAAAAATACAGTTTGTTTTTGTTGTTGAGGTGTCAACTATGGTGCAAAATATCCTTATTGTTCATATTTTTTGACACAGCAACATCTGACAGGGTTTCTTAAACAACCACATAAACTGAATGTTCTATAAATAAAAAGAAAGTCTTAAATCTTTGAAGGGGTAATGATTGGTCAAAAAAAAAGTCAAATCTGTAATTGTTTTAATATCAAAGAAAGTCAGAGGAAAAAAAAAATGACGTACACCAAGTACAATTTTGAAATGTGGGAAATAATAATAATAAAAAAAAACTACACCAAACCTACAAATTTAATCAACACATTCTAAAGCATAGTCTACAGAACAATAATATACCAACAGCCGTTCTAGACACATCATTCATCGTTCAGTCTTTCCTTGTCATGACGTTCACATAAATATTTTTTGCAGTCATGTTTTGCTTTACTCTTCTGTACGGTTGTAGTACGAAAGCAATAAACTTGTCAGAAGCTAATTTTTTTTTTTTCATCACATACAAGCAATGCAGAAATCAAATCTGGTGTAATTTTATAAATGGCCACCTGTCCAAGAACAAGATGTTGATATGGATGATGTTGTAGATGAATCAATTACACAGCTTGTGTGCAAACCTTGATGTCATCTTCAATAACTTTCAAGAAGGTTTTTTTTTTATTATTATTATTATTTTCTAAGGCAAACGCTTTCTTTTGAAACCCCTTTGGACTGTTTTTGCCTCGGCTTACAGGTGCCCACATTACCCAAAATACTGTTCAAATACTTGCTGATAGTGCTGCTGATACCTTTATATCCACCGAAAGATAGCGATAATTCTCTGGTGTATATTTTAATGGTAAAAAAAGAGTTTCCACTTATCATTGCTGGAAAATAGAGAAAGAGGGGGCGAGGACTTTTTGCTTTTCGCATTCTTTTCAGGAACTAACAGCAAAACCTGATGTTATTCATGAAGTTTAAGATTATTTAAATTATTTAATCATTTATAATAATCATTTTATAATCATTTTCAACAAGCAGCAAATTCAAAGTGTTATCATGAATGTTGCAACATTTTCAAATGTTTAACAAGTTCCAGGGTGGAGCTTTTTATTAGCAAATACCAAAGAATCATAGTGTGATTGCATTGATGCAATACAAGCTATGTGTGTGGGAAGCATTTGCATTTTACATGTAATGATAATTACGCTAAATGGATCATTGATCATCATCGTCAAGCCGCTCCAACCACCAGCTAATCTCAAGCAAACCTATTTAGCCAAAAGCATGACCACCGAGATTTTGCCTATCGTTATCCCTTAGAACAACTCTGAACAGAAGAAACACATCTCAGACGGTAGCAGAGGATCACTCAGAGCCACCTTTCATGGCAAGGGAGAGCGTTTTCAATGTTTTTCTTTTTTAGATTTTTAAGTTTAGTTGTGACTAATCAAAGCTCATATCAGACAGTAGCCATGTTTTGGCTCTGTGCCATCATAAATAGTACTTGGGTTCACAGAAAGACTAAAAACAACAAATAAAAAGTCAAACAAACACAAACAAAACAATACATTTTATGCCAGACAATCAAAACAAGTTTTTGATCTCGGGACATGACCTGGTTGTTTCGACGAGCGTGCTGAAGGTGAAGATTTGACATAGTCTCTCTTATAATTTTTTGTTGCAGCATGCCTGCAACACCTGTTCAACAACGCAGCACACGTGCCAATTGAAAATTACTAGGTGAGTCTTTGATGGTGGTGGTTAGGCTTAATCAAATAGAAAAACACTGGGGTTATAACCCCACTTTTCCCTCCCTGCCGTTGATTCGTAAACAAGACTGTTTTATGCAAGTCTATTTTGGGGTGTCATGGGACAGCATAATAATAATAATAATAGAAGTAGAACACCTGCAGAGATATAAACTCTATGACACAAGGTACAGTATATGTTAGACATGACATCCTAGCAACCAGAACAAACCTGCAATCAAGCACAATGCAAATCATTTGCATTCTTTTGAAGCTTATTTAAGACTTAAAACTGGTTGGATCATCAATAAACCAACCACATACCAATCTGATTTAATTCCTCTAAATTTCTACTTCAAGCGATGAATTAAGATGCCGGAAATATCTGGTCTTGGATGTTTTCTTAATTGACTTGTAATTGTCTCTGAATCCGCAGAATTGTAGCTTAGTCTTAGGCAGTGGTGTTATTAAATATCGTATTGATTAAAAAAACTTATTTTAATGAATCTTTTTGCATGTATAAAGCTATACTATATAGTAATTTCTTAAAAAAAAAAAAAAAGAAAAAAAAATTAATAATAATAATATTAATAATATTAATAAATAAATAAAAACATCCCGTTTTGGATTTGACAATGGCATTGTTGTCTTCAGACCTACCTGGAACCTACTACAGCTACAACATATCGGAAAAAAACTGGTCGGATCATCACTAAACCAAACACATGCCTGATTTAACTCCTTAAAATTTCTACTACAAGCTTTGAATTAGAAAGTGCTGAAAACATCTGGTCTTGTATGTTTTTTATATTGATTTGCACTTGTCTCTGGATTATCAGAACTTTATTTGGTCTTAGTCTTGGGCAATTGTATTATTAAATATCGTCTTGACCAAAAGATTTTAAATCAAAAGTTATTTTAATATCTTTTTGCATGCATAAAGCTTTGCCTCAACCCCCTTAAAACTTGACAATGACTTAGTCCTGGTCTTGGGCCAGTTTTACATTCGACAATGGCACTTTTGTCTACAGACCTACATGGAACCTACTACGACTACAATATATCTGATAAAGAAAGTGTCGATTTCATCACTCATGATGTAATATAACTGATTAGGAGTAGGAAAGCCTTTTTTTCCCCAGCAAATGTCCCAGACAGTTTAATGAAACAAGCAAGCAGTAAACACTGTCACTTTATAGCATCGATATTTTATATGCAATAATGCTTTTTGCATCAGAAAGGCAGAGACCGAGTGTTTAGCTAAAGTCTGACTAATTTCTCTGACACTACAATCGTTCCTGCATGGAGGATTTCTGCTAATAAGTCATGGCAGTATAAACATTTTAGACTGTTTGCTACGTCATTAATACAAACAAAATTGCCTACGTGTGATATCCTTGAAGTGCGTCAATGTTTGATTTGGGACGTCATGCTTTCAGAACAAACTGTAAAACAAACCCATGAATCATTTGAGGTTTTGTATTTTTGCTGTGTAAAACAAAGCCTCTAATGCGGCTAAATCATGTGTTAACATGGAGGCTATTGTTTGGTATTAAACTAGTAAAATCATATGCTAGCATTAGTATCCTGTTTAGCAGGATGCCTTTTATTGCTTGCAGAAAGATAAATGATTTATGACCTGTTTAATTCTGTTTAGTTTTTGCTTTTAAATGCCGAGTGTTTCTATAATACTATACATGAGGCAAGACGTTTGAGTAGACGTTAGCGTTAACAGGTTGAGCAAGGTTCTCAGGTGACCTGCAGCTAACTACCATGGAAAGGTACAGTAGATAGAACAGTGTGTGTGTTTTGTGTGTAACGGGTTAACGCTAATCTGGAATAGGTAGGTCCAAGTAGTACCGCTGAGTCTCAGAAATCTAAGGAGAAAGCAGACATGTTTTAGAAGTGCGTGTGTCTGATCTAATAACTGTCTATTGGAAATGATTTAGACTTATGACAAGCTTCTACCCACGCACAGACGCACATAAAAAAAATACATGTTGCACACAGAGGCTTTTTGAGTGCACTGGATCAATATGCAGTAGTCAAGATTGTGTGTTTTTGTGTATACCCCTCCTGCCCCCTGGCTCTCTCCTGTGGCCACTGGCTGTCCTCTTTTCCTCATCTCTTCTGCTTCAACTAACACACACACATGTCAAAGGCAAAATGATGTTTTATCTCTATCAGGTCTCCTGTAGTACAGCTCATACAGCATGGAAGTGAAGCTATATACACACACACACATCTACACATCCCCTGTGTTTCAGTCTTGTTCACAACACTGTACAGATATAAATGGCTTGTTCATGTAGCTCTGTCGGCCCTTGGTACCTCTCTCTCTCTCTCTCTCTCTCTCTCTCTCACTCTCACACTGACATTCTCTGACAGCGAAGAACGACAGGTACAGGAATGTGCAGTGGTTCAGATTTAATGCTCTAAAAAGCACCGGGTCCCTCTGCTACCTACTTACCTTCAATCACAGCTAACATCACAGGACAGAGGAAAGGGCAAGAGAGAAAGGCTGCTTTTGCTCAAATCTCAGATCGATAGGACTGAAGTGGATAACAGATGCTGTAACACACGCACACACACACACACACACACACACACACACACACACACACACACACACTACACAGAAACACAAGGATGCCAAACATGATGGCACACTCTGACCAGATGATGCTCTCAGCACCACTGTGTGACCTCTCACTTACTTACTAGCAATGAGTTTTACACTCTAGAATAACAACAAAGAATACAAAATATTTTTACTCACAAAATATAAGGTATTTATGGTTAATTCAAATAAAAAAAGAGAATTCTGAAGATTGAAAAAACTTCAACTATGATTTCTGGGGCAAAGCACAAAGAGAAGGATCAGATTTATGTTTTTGATTTACAGTAGAATCCTATGTGGTCTTCTCTTGTAATTCATCCACCACAAGGAATCAGCGTGTAGTGCTTTCTGAGATGCTTTTCTCCTCACCATGGTTGTAAAGTGTGCTTAAGTGTATTACTGTAGACTCTAAACGTCTCGCCATTCCTCTGTGACCTGTTTCATCAACGAGAGTTTTCTTGCTCACACGAATTACGCTCAATGTATTTGATCATTCAGTGTATACTGTGAACTCAGAGAGAGCATATGTGTAGAATTTAGTAATTTCATGTAGATATAAAAAAATAAAATGCATTATATATATAAAAAAAAAAAAAAAAGGCAATTATATACAATTATATTTGTATACTTAAATGAAGTCAGATGTAAAGTTCGTTAGGAAAGTTTCTTGTATTTACAGTTGGCCACTCAAATACTTGACCTCACCAGGTTTAAAACCCAAGAGACTGGTAAAGATTAGGTTTCTGCTTCAGAGGCAGTACAAGAACACACCATCCGCATCACACGATTCCACTCACCACTACGGTGCCTTAACAGCTGAGCTTCCACTGCAATTAAAAGCAGACAAAACATCAGCAAATTGTTTTTCAAATTTGCCTTCCAAACAAGTTGTCCTAAAAGTTGTGGCTAACTCAATGCGTGTACTCCGCAGGCGACGCAGAAAACATTTGAAAGGTATTGTTCTTCATTTGCTCCTAAAGTTTTTCTCCTTGTTTTCACGGATCTGACTTGCTCGGGAATAGTGAGGTAGAGGCCCATGGGCAAAGCCGGGAATTTAACATTCGCTAATCTGCTGCTAAAACAAAGTGGAGCAGGAGAAGAAGTGGGGCGCTGAGAATGAGAGATGGCAACAGGGAAGAACAGACACAGTGGGAGGAAGGTAGAGGAGCTGGGAACGAGGCACTTCCGTTAAAGTCCTCGGGCATTCATATGTTAATGCTGCCTGCTTCCTATGCTTACTGTCAACAGGATCTTGCTAAGGCATATAGCCTCCAGCGGTGCCTGCGGAGCCTGGCGGCAAACGAACAGCATACACACTAAATCCAACTTGTCTGTACAAACATGCACACATACATCAACCTGCCTTTGCAAATGCACACAGGCCTTCTCGACCTTCTCAACACACACACACACACACACTCACACAGCTTTCTCTACGCCAGGTTTAGTTACTGATTAATCCCCGTGAGCTTTATGCTGAAAACCTACAAACATCCCGCCGTCCATGTCTCCTTTCACCTGCTTTTGTCTGAGAAACAAACCTGTGTTACACACTCTGTACGTCACAGCGCTAATAAGGAGGACTGAAACAGAAAATTGAAGATTTATTTGTAGGGCAAAGGCAATTTTTTATCCTGTTGAAAAGTTTGCAGCTATGGACAGGAGCTAGCGACAATTATGGCTTGAATTAAATAAAGGCAATTCCACACTGTATATGAAAAAAAACTCAACCTCATATTTATAAAGAGAAACAAATACTGTCTTTACTGCTGTAACACATAAACTTACATTTTTTTAAGTAATAATAAATCACAGATTTTATCTAGTAAGTTTGTTCCTGCTATTGCTTACAGTATAGCAGCTATAAACAGTCTTTCCCTCACTAGGCTCTCCTACAGTCACATTCTGGAATAAAAATAAATAAATACATAAACAAATCATGTACTGTAGTGTCTCATCCTTTAATGATATATGTTTCTAGAAATTACAGTTTTAAACTGCAAAATATGATAGATATATCTTGAATAGCCATGTTTATCTAAAATATTCTATGATACAACATTATTATATGATTCAAATAGCAAACTGCAAGCTTGAGTAGAATAATGTCCAGAATTATGGTTAATGACCTTATATTTGGTCTCGAGCAATCTAATAATACAAAATACTGAATAATTTGACTATAATTAAATATAATATTAAATATAATATAAAAAAAGAGACAGAAACTGAAGAAAAAAAAAACTTTCACAGAAAATGCTGATTAAAAATACAGAAAAATTTACCACATCAACAATTAAATAGGCAAGACAAAAAAATGTAACACATAATACATAGAGGAATAATTAGAGATGGTGCTAATAGAGATTATTTTCTGTAGTTTTCTTTTTTCTTTTCCATCTTCATATTTCAAATCAACTGAAATAATTTTAGAAGATCCAGTGACCTGGTTAACTAGAGTACAGTGTTGAGCTCAAACCAAAGCAAAGCAAAAGTTTTACTTCCACTCAACAAAACAGACTTTTAGCTGTTAAAGCACCTTATTGTCATGACTGTCAGGTGTCCACAAACCTTTGTCCACATATGGTAAAACCGCAGCTCATGGTAATATGATCCTGCTAGTACCTTTATTTACATGCTAAAACAAAACCTGATCTGGAACTGGAGTATGCCACCACCAGAACCCACTGAGCCACCACTATAACTTTGTAGCAAAAGTAATTTTGGCTGATTTATCTGCATTTGTCTCCTGTCTCAAGACACCACGAGAGTTCGATCTGGCACCGAGTTCAGTTCAATCCCTCAAACACATGTACCTGGTGCACACACATTATCCAACACTTCGAGAAACAAAAGAGAGCATCGTAATTCCTGGTCGTCAAACAAAAGTAAACAACATCATCTAGTGTCGTGAGCATGCAACACTGTGATAATGCTGATGGAGAGGGAGCTGAGCAAAGAGTATAATTAACACAGAGCAGAGGCAGAAAGAAAAAAGAAGAGCGAAAAGCGAACGAGAGCGAGAGAGACATGCGACACTTGTCGTCCTCTCCCGTCTAACAAACATTTCTGTTGGGACAGAGCTTTGTCTGGGCACCGGCAAGCGCTGAATGCCTTATTTACAGTTTTTAATTGCTCTGTTGATCAGTGGCCATGAAATAAATAAACCCGGGTAATAATCGGAGCTGCACAATAGATTCGTTAGTCTCACTGACAAGCAGAATAAAATACCGAACGGCGCACTGGGAAATTTGACAGTAGCTTATGAAAAAGACGAGACAGGGAGATTTAGGTGGGAAAAAAAAAGCTCCAGATACAAATGACAGTGTTTCAAATGCGTGTTGAGGGTTTTTGAGGAAATCTGACGAACTTATAAAGGGGGGAAAAAAGCCAAATATATCACACATCTTCAAAAATGGTCAAAATGAAAACTCTGTCCTACAAAGAATTTAATTTTTTTTTTTCTGGGAATTTTTCCTTCATTCAAAAAAATCTTAATGGCAAAATATACAATTATTATACAGTATCCAAGTCTCTTAAATGCAACTTGTTCAACTTGCTGAGAAATTGTTCATGCTATAATGAATTAATGCTGTTGCAGATCAGTGTTCAGTTTGATGTATCAGTAATGACAATGTGTAAGTTATAAAAAGAATACATTCAAACTTTATTTCCTCCATGTTTATCCGTTTTTAATAGCTACATCACTCTTCCGTTGGAATTTACTTTTAACATCACAAAGTCACTGCCCTACTGCCAGAATCGCACTTTCGTTCTATGAACTACTTTCGTTCTGTTGCACACATCTCTTTAACATCTACACAAGAACGTTACACACAAACTCACACACTTACATATGTAAATCAATTCCAGATCAAAGCGAATACTCACTTAAACAGGTCAGACCTTATAGTGTTAAGTGTGTTTTAGGAAAAACGCTACAGCAGCCACAAAGCTCCGGGAGATGAAAAGTCCTATGAAAAATTAAAAAGTCAATCAGGTGGCAATTATTCCCTTTAATCTCTTGAAGGCAGCCAATAGGGGAAAAGGCCTCGGGTGGGTAGAGGCTGGAGGGGATTCTGCTTTTCGGGCTGTGCCAAAAAAAGAAGCCCTCTATCTTTATCTACATCATGCTCTACAACACAGGAGAAGTGCACTGCAAATGGGAAATAGATGAACTAGTGAATTTAATGCAGAGACTGAAGAATAAAAGGAAAGACCATGAATCACATAAACAAGACAGACTGACTGAAGGACAGACAGACAGATTCCACAAACTATTAGATTGTTCCCCCCTTAATGCATAACATAATCTTGCACAACACACAGTTATAGATGGTCAACAAAATTCAAACAAATTAAAAATCTAGAAGAATTTCCAGAAAACTGGGGCACGAGTTGTTTTCATCTTCGAATGTGCTCCAGTTCGGCCTCATTTAAATTTTCCGAAATCAAAGCCTTGTAACAAAAAATAGAAGATGCAAATCAACTTATACTACAGAAAACAAATTTACCAGCATTATATAGTACATCAGGAGAACCTTTGCAGCTATAGACAGCTGTTTTTAGATTCAATCTTGGCCAGTGCAAAAAAGTTTTTAAACAGTTTATTCCAGGTGTGCGCTCTGTCTATGGTGTGTAAAAGGTACCTAAAAACCTTAAAGAAAGAAGAATCCTAAATAAAATTTAAGTCCTTAAAACTGTCCTCAAACACAAAGCGTTAAGGAGACATGCGGAAGAAATTCCACCAACTGCCAACTGTAAAGACAGCAAAACAATAAAAATGCACAGCTGCTGTTACCTCTTATACCCTTAAACACAGATCTCTCACACTCACACACACATTTTAACACCACAGAGAGACCAATAGGTTCGATAAGAACGATCCAGGTCTGCCGCTCATTAAACACTTCTTCAAACATTAATGACATCAGCAATCAGCCTGACATCACTACACTTAGACATGAATTAAACACTCACTCCATTAAAGACATATTCCCTGCTACACATAGTGGTGTTCAGAATGATGGAATGGTGTTTGGAATGGTGAACACGTGTTTGTAATAAAGACAGAATAGATTAGAATAGCAGAAAAGTCTAATAATGGTCCAAATGGTGTTGACAGTCGTGTTCAAATAGTTGAACGGTCTTGGGAATGGTATTCAGAATGGTAGAATGGTGTTTGGAACAAAAGCCAAGTGTTCATATTGAAGACAGGCATTAAAGTCGGTGGGACAATGGTTGGTATGATATTGGAATGGGATTATAAATTATGGAATGGTGTTTGGAATGGTCTTCAGAATATTGAAACAGTGGTCAAAATAGTGGAAAGGTGAAATGGTATTCTGTAAAGTGGAATAGTAGTCAAAGTGGTGTTTGGAAAATATAAATGGTCTTTGGAGTGCTGTTCAGAATGCTGAAATAATGGTGGACAGGTGTCCAGAATGGCAACAGGTGTTCAGATTCAATCATGGAATGGTCTTCAGAAGGATGTTTAGAATGAATTTAGTCCAAAGTCCTAAAAACTATGTTCTGACACACCCTGTATACCTTGTTTTTCTCTTTCACAGCAAAGTACATAGAGTAAGTAATAAAGAAAGCTACACCAGATGCTGCATTAAAAATAAATGGTGTGATTTACCCATGAACAATGGTGAATGTAAGACTACAATCACTTGATCATCCAGGGAAGTGTTGTTCTAAATGCACGATGGCGGTTTAAAGTGAATAGTGCTAATTAAAGTGTGAACAGTCAGGAATAAGAGGATAAAAAGGCTGCAGCCTCAACGCTAGCCTTTTAACTATGTGAATCTGAATAGTGAGAAATCACATAATTACAGCTTGTTATGTCTTGTGTATATCCAAAAGGTTACCGAAACAGAAATTAATTACATATGCAAATATCTCATTATAACGTCCAACCTAAACCTGAAAAGTTACTTACTCGTGGCTTCAAGGAGTCATGCAACATAACATTATTCTTTTTACTAGGTTTGTTATTCACTATAAAGCTGCGATAACACTTCACATTTTTCTATCCATTGATTCCCATTTATCGCATTAGTATAGTGGAGACCGGAAATGTGAGGTCAGTGCAATGCATGTCACTGCATCGCAAAGCACAAGTTGTTGATCTCCTGCAAATTTATACCAAGTGAGCATGTGTGACAAATAGGAGATCGATACATCAATGAAATTCTAGTGTGACTGCAGCTTCAAGTGTCCTGGGATATTATTTGTCCCAAATAATAAAAATAATGATAATATACCAGAAATTGTGTTATAGTAATTTATGAAAAGAATTTTTAAAAATTTATGAAAAAAAATTATGAAATTAGAACCTCAATTACAAGTACTTAAAAAGTTAAGACACTGAGTAAAGTGTAAATAAAAACAAAATGTAATGATTTGCAAATCTTATAAACCAGTATTTTATTCACATGAGAACACAGAAAACATATCAAATGTTTAAAAATGTAATTTTGAAATTTGATGGCTGCAAAACCTTCATTAAAATTGAGACAATGAATTACTGAGGCAAAGTGGAAAACATGAAAAACTGAAAAAGTGGATGGCGGCGTTTCTGAATCATGTTCGCGCATGCCTTCCTCTTTGCATGATAGAAATTTAACCCGCATTTAAGGATGACATGGCAAACTGTGTTCACAGACAATGATTTTTAGAGGTGTTAGCCCATACAGTGATTTCCGATACAGAATCATGATTGTTTTAAATGCAGTGCTGCCCGAGGGCCTGAAAAATCCCAGGGCATCCAATATTGATATTCACCCTTGTCCCCTGTGCACAGAGATTTTCCAGATTCTTCGACTCTATTGAGGATATTACAGACTATAAATAATAAGATATTCAACTGTTTAGCAGTATGTTGAGGAACATTATTCTGAAATTGTTCCACAATTTATAGACACAAAGCTCTGCACATTTTTACTTCTGAGAGACTCTGCCTCTCTAAGATACACTGTTTATACCCAATCAGCTTACTAACCTGTTGTCAATTAACCTTATTAGTTGCAAAATGTTTTTCCAACTGTTTACTTGTAATAACACTTAATTTTCCAGACTTTTGTTGACCGTCTCAACTTTTGTGAGACCATCAAATAAAAAAAAATGTGCAGCCATCAAATTCAAAATTACCTTATTTTTCCTTAAAATGTATATATACCGTAACTTCCGGACTATAAAGCGCACCCATATATAACCCTGAATTTGACAAAGATTTTTATTTTAAACATAAATAAGCCGCATCTGTCTATAAGCTGCAGGTGTCTACACTGAAACTAATTAACTTTACACAGGCTTTAACGAAAGACAGTGTCTGTTACACGGTGTAACGGGTGAAATATGTTGTGCTTCCTCAAGGAGCATAGCGGTATTTTGGGAATAGCCTGCCGCTGCATTTTTTCCGGTATTACTGCATGTGTGCAAGACCGAGGAATATGTCCTTATTATTTTCTGATGCTCATTCCTAAGTTTCTTTGACTGTCTGTGCTTATATGATTTCTGTTACAACTGGAGTTAGCGTGCTCTCCCATGACCCAGACTCAACGCGTTACAACGGCTTGTATCTAAACAGTAGCCTACCAAGAAAGTCATTGTTCACTGTCTTCCTCCTTCCTTTCACAACTATTTCTCTCGGGAGTTTATCTTTTGGCATCGTCGTGCGTTTAAAAATCTCCATCGGTGGAAGTTTTTTCTCCCGATGCCGTGCAGCTCAGAACACAGGTGAGGTGCGTTTTTTCGTTTCCGTTCGGAAATTTCATTGGTCTAATGTTATGGGGTTCAGTTTTTTGGCTTGAAGATTGTAAAACCGGGTAAAACCCAGGAAAAATTCATAAATAAGCCGCGGAGTTCAAAACGTGGGAAAAAAGTAGCGGCTTATAGTCCGTGTATGTTCGACTTGTTTTCTTCTAACAATGTGCTATGCAAAGTGTTATGAACAAACGTCAATCATTTATAATGACTTATAGAAATCTTTATTTATATTTAAAACAAGGTGTAGTTCATCTTCTTATGAATTTCTAACGTATGCATAATAACAGGATGTATATATATATATATATATATATATATATATATATATATATATATATATATATATATCAGAGGCGATTTCTTTAAGACTGCAAGGAAGCTCGGCTTCCTTATAATGTCACAAAATTAATGGTCAAATATGTACTATTGTATTAACATTTTATTGACTAAAAATGCGTTAGAAAACGTTCATCTCAAAGACGAGTTCGTTCAGAATCAGTTACATATAGCAGGTCGGCTGACTCGATTTCCTTCTCATACATTCCCGCAGCGTCACAGTGCATTTCCTATTGAAGCCCAGCGTCCATTGACTTCAATGGGGCTGCTTTGAACGGTTTTTTTCAGCGCTTCGAAACTAGACGGTCATTGGATAAACGCTGCGATTATGTCCCGCCCACGGACGCTCAGCGTCTCTGGGGTGAATGGGGAGTGGCTGGCCCGGACTCCGAGCTTCTGCGTGATGATTGGAGGGTCTGTCGAAAGACTGCATCTCCTTTTGACTGACAGCGATTCTGTACTATAAGGAATCACTGAAGCTATTCGCGCTCAGTCCCATCGCGGATTTCTCAAGTTCAGTCGAAATAAAACTGCTGCAACCTATTTCTTTGATATTTGCTTGGCGAAATTGCTTGATTTTCATCATACATTTCACACAATTATACACCACATTCCTTGTTTCAGTTTTACAGAGTTTAATATTTTTTTTTTTAGATCGTTCATTCATTCATTCATTCATTCATTCATTCATTCCTTCATTCATGGCCATCACTTTGATTCAGGAAGACTGAGGTCAGAACTTCAAGTCCTGTATTCAGATCAGGACTTGCAGGGTAACAGGGAAAGCTGTGTGATTACTTGGTGTTCCTTAAAGACATGGAGTTGGACAGTGCAATGCCTCAGCTTTACAAACTGTTCTCATTAGTGGCAACAATTGGAGCTACATCTGCAGGTGTAGAAAGGAGCTTCTCCTGTTTAAAGCGACTCAAGTCCTACACCGAAACACAATGGGCCAAGGCGTTTAAGCAGCCTAGCTCTGCTGGCCATTGAGAGGACACTGGTCAAGTCACTTGAAAAGACTCCTAGTTGGTACGACAGGGTCACAGACCATTTTCTTGAAAAGGAACGTAGGGCAGAATTTACTTTTAAATAAATAGACAATTTTATGATGTAGGCCGAAAATGAGCTTCCCCTCTCTGACAGACCAGTAGCCGCCACTGATATATATATATATATATATATATATATATATATATATATATATATATATATATATATATGTGACCAGTCGATTACAGATATGGCTGTTGCAAACACATCTATTACGCATAAACAGTGAGGTCATGTGACACTTGTCTTCCAGATTTAGGAACACAGCAGATGAGAAATTTTAGGGAACAGTGGGATGCATTCATGCTAATTATTTATCCTGTCTATGGCAGAAACCCTTTTCTGTTTGCGTGCAATTTGAAGGGGAAAAAAGGGCATAATTAATAGACAGCAGACTGTGTAAAAGACAGAGTATATCTCCAACAAAACGTGTCGCACTAAAAAGAACTGGTCACTTCGATAAATAAGAACAGCGGCCATGCTGTTCCGTGTTCTTCCACCTAATGTAGCAGCAAACCACATCAGGCCAGACCTCCTAATTGCCTGAATGACACAAACACTGAAGCCACTCTTTTTTCCTGCAGTGTATCACACATCATAGCTCGAGTATGAGGCGTGCAGATTAGAACACGGCTCAAGTGAACGAAGATGCTCCTCCATTTATTTTATGGTAAATGATGCCCCAGCGTTCTTTGACATTATCTCGGTATGCCAGCTGTCACTGGTGGACGTTTTTCTCATGACAGGAAGTACCTGGTGGAAGAAAATGACGTGAAAGCCTGAATAGATGGGCAAGAATAACAACTTATTAGGAGAGAGCGAGAAAGTGTGTATATGTGTGTTTGTGTGTAAGAAAGAGAGAGTGAGAGAGAGGAAGTCATAATTCTGAATGTTGTCTAGCATGTTCATCAGTAACTCTATGCACCATCAGTAATGTGTGTGTGTTTGTGTATGAGAGAGAGAGAGAGAGAGAGAGAGAGAGAGAGAGAGAGAGCAAAGGCATACGGCTTATTTACGCGTCATTAGGTCCAGTCAGGTTTTTCCAGACAGACACACACACATCAGAGAGTCATTTATGTATCGGCATCTGTACATGGTGATTGGAAGTCCACATGAAATTAATGGACAGTGCATTCAGCAGACGCACTCGCACTCACACTCGTGCACACACACACACACACACACACACCACACACACCCACCCACACACACAATCACACACTTATGAACAATAATGCTTACAGACAGTTTTTTACGTGTGTAATGTGTGTGTGTGAATGAAGCTCTGCAGTGTTGCCTCAGTATCTTCATTAGAACAGGAATAACTGTAATTAGGGTTAACTCATAATGGCTGCGGACGGCAGAGCAAAACGAGCAGGGCTCATTTAGATCCAGTTTTATATACACCTATAAAAATGGCATGCACACACACACACATATGCAAATTACACCCACATGCCAAGGCCCATATACAGAGTAACCAAATTAAAACAATTTAAAGCAGAGGATCTAAGAGGGTGGATTAGTGCCAATAAAAAAGATTGCCAGAGATGACGTGGGTTTTACAGGCTACCGAAGAAATCAGCCTGAAATGATTTTTTTTATTCGTTTATTTGTATATTATCTGTATTTGGATACCATAAAAATTCTAACGTTTTTCTATATTGCAAACAACAACCAAAAAACCTCACCTTATATTAAAGGTGTAGAATTATGTTCGATAATGTTTCAGATGCCTTTTTTCATGAAAATGTAACACAATACCTCCATGTTCGGAGTGTTAGACATTTTATATTTAAGGTTTGGTTCAAGGAAAATATCGTATTAAACTATGCTGTCCTGAAATATTTCTAGATAAAAATGTTAATGACTACAGTTTTTAATTGAACAACTGAAGATGTCACTTTTTAACCATTCAGAGTTACATTAAATGGCTGAGAACGTCCATGACAGAAGTTCTGTCTGATCCTATTATCACTTGAAATAACAAGTATATATCCTTTTAATAAAAAAATAAATAAAACAAGTCAGCAAGTCATATTAAAGGACCCATATTAAAAGAAAGCGTAAATATGTCTTTCCTGAAAAGTAAAACTGGAGATTTCTTCCATGAATGTTTAATAAATAATGTATCCTGAAGGAAAGCTTTGTAATATTAGCAATGCTACTCTTTTCATTGTTAAATAACATATTTCTAAAGATGGCTGCCTCGGTGTGTTGATGCCTTTTGTTTTGTATTGTTTATTATTTTTCTAGTTTTTTTTTTTATATTTTTATTTTTTATATTTTTATAGCACCAGCACACCATGACAAATTTCTTGTACATGCTACCCATGATACTTATAAATAATGATTATTTATATAATAATTATTAATAAATAATGCTTCTGATATAAATGAGTTTAAGTACCTGGGGTGCAAAGTAGAAGATGTTGAGGTTTTCGTTGGGAGTGATGAGGATAGACAGGATTAGAAACATGTTTTTTTTAAAGGGACAGCTCATGTAGGACGTTTTGAAGACAAGGTGAGGGAGGTGCGATTGAGATGGTTTGGACATGTTCAGAGGAGGGACATGGGGTATATCGGTAGGAGAATGCTGAGGATGGAGCTACCAGGAAGGAGGAAAAGAGGAAGGCCAAGGAGGAGGTTTAGTGATGAGTGATGAGGGAAGACATGCAGTTAGTTGGTAGAGGCGGATATAGAGGACAGGGAGGTATGGAGACGGATAATCCGCTGTGGCGACCCCTAATGGGAGCGGCCGAAAGAAGAAGAAGAAGAATGAACCTGATATAAGTTGTTATGAATGAGATGTTAATAAAAAATAAAAATGTAAATAAAGAAAGCATTAACATAAACCTAAACTGAAACTACTTTCAGATCCATGCTTTTATTGTTTTTCAAATTTCAAGTGTAAAAGTTTCAAACACTGGATCAATGTGTTTTTTGAGTTTGTGTTCAACAGGATTTTTTTTTTTTTTATATGATAGCTAGAGATTAGATCGAAATACACAGTAGTATCCCTTTATGACCATATGTCTGTGGTAAACTCGATCTTGCACACACCCAAACACACACACAGAGACACTCAGACACAGCAGCATCACTAGAAGCAGGCACGGAAATCTGCGAATCAATCGATACCCGCACAGCTGCTGCCACTCGCACTCTGTCATCACCAATAATAAATAATGGATGACACACACACATGCTCAACCACACTTCCGCCATGAGCCCTCAGAACAGGAAAGAGGAGCAGGAGTGCACACACACACACACACACACACACACACACACACACACACACACAGACATATAAACACGTCTTAGCAAGTATCGATCTGATCTTTCATTGTACGAATTGTTTGAAGAATGGAAAAGTGTTGCTCAAATACTTCCTTCTCTGAATCTAATCACAAACCAGATCAGATCAAGAGGAATGCTAAATAAATGGCAAAGAAACACTGGATAAATATTGAAGTCCTTTTTTTACTCCACTGAAATAAAAAACAAATAATTTACCAATATCATCGTTTGAGGAATTTCTTTGGTATTTCTCACCTGCTGGATTTAACACATAAAACAAAACTACTGAGCGCCGGCCGATTACAGTGGCCAGACCACGAGCCAATCGTTTCGATGGACATCTTGTACAACCGGTGATTACACACACTGGTCATGTCTTTACACTGACCATTGATTAGACTGCTAATACTGCTCACCAACAGCAGATCTATACTGTGTCTGTGTCTGTGTGTACGTGTGTGTGTAAGAGAGAACAAGCATTACTTTCACTTTCTCGCTAATGACCCGTTCAGAAAGATGTATCGCAGAACATCCGTGTCTCCAAAATCCCATCACGACTCTTTAAAAAGAATAAACTGATTTATGAGCCAATGTATAAATATAGAAGTGTGTATGCCCGAAGGTGTGCACGCATGCTGTTAGGTTACATGCTTACGTTATACGTTATGTTTTTCTTAAATCCCTAAAGTACAATGTATGAGCAATTAATGCATTCATAGGATGGTATAATGCATTTAAGGGGCAAAGGCAGTATATATATATATATATATATATATATATATATATATATATATATATATATATATATATATATATATATATGAGGTGGTATCAAAAGTTTGGAGACTAGTTTTGGAACACGCCAACAGATGGCAGCACAAGGCTGCACGCACAGTCACAGGGAGCACTGACCTTCATAAGTGTGCCAAAAAGACATCATCCTGTGTACATCGGTTGCTGTGCAGCTGGTACTGTTTTGACCACGTGCGCTACCACGTCTCCTATTGTGACCACGTACGCACTCTGTCACTGAGCTCTTTTCACACATGAGTTTCTCACCAGAAACAACAGGATCTCACTTTTGCAGCCACCCCACTCACCAGATTTTGGCTCCTGAGGACTTTGCCATCTTCCAGAAGAAAAACATCCAGTTCAGCTCAAAGGTCATTTTTTACACACACACACACACACACACACACACACACACACACACACACACACACACACATCTATAAAGGAGTGTGGAGTAGAGGTGTAATATATTAGGTTGTGAGTGTTAAGTATGCAACCAAAAAAAAAAAAAAAAAAAATAAAACTATTATTTATTCATGAAAAAACTAATTCTGAGATGAGCATAATTTCCAATATTTTATGTAATAAACTAAATAAATCTGCATGATATTTTCCGGTGGACAAGCTTGTTCTACATCTTTATAGTATTAATATTATCATTAGCAGCTGCTTTCTTACTATTTGCTCTACATTAAAGGCAAAAAAAGAACAAAGAATATAAAGATTTCATATTAACACAATAATCTCAATCTTAATCACAAATTATATAGTTAAACTGAGGTGTAGCAGAAGCCAGAATATATACAGTTTATTGGGTATCGCTGAATGTACTGTATAAGTGTGGTGTATCTATAAGACTTTAGTAAGTTTAAGTGTGTAGATTATCACTCTGCACAAAATAAGCAGAGATTTCTGTTCTCTTAGCAGACGACGCTTCAATACCCGCTTTACTGTGTGTAATATTATATTTTTGCTGAAGGTGGAGGGGATAAAGAGAGTGCGTGTGGGGGAGAGAGAGAGAGAGAGAGAGAGAGAGAGAGAGAGAGAGAGAGAGAGATAGCGAGAGGAGTGGAAAATGGCCTTTTGATGTCCAGGACATAAATCCCATATTTTGGTATTAAGAAAGCATAAAATACCATGAAGCCCTGTGGATAGGAAGGTGAATGAAAAAGAGGGAGGGAGAAAAAAATTGTGGGCGAGAGAGAGCTCTATGACTGTGATAATATAGGCCTAAGCATGTCATAGGATAGATCAGAACCACAGGATAAGCGAGGTCAGAGCAACTCACACTCACACCTCCTGTCCTTTAAGAATAGGATGGACACACACACACACACACACACACACACACACACACACACACACACACACACACCTATCTCTTACTCTCTCCAGTAGTTCGATATAGAATTGTCACTCTACATGTGTTTATTAATGGTGGATCACAGTGATAATTGAAGCAGAATACATATTAGTATCTTGTTCATTTTAAAGTCATGACTTTTTTACACTGTACCGTATTCACACCTCTGGACTGTCAGGAAGAATTTTTACTCTGTTAATGAAGTTTAGTACATTTTTCTTTACAAGTATCTGCAGAAAGTTAATGATGGAATGAGGTTGTTGCTGAAGGTGCCACGATGAAGTAGTGCAAGTCAAATGTTACAGATGTATGTGTCGGTTATTCGAGTCTGTAAACTGTATAATTTCAACACTGACAAATTCTGTGCTAAGCCCTGTCATATTTTTCCCCAATATGTGGAACCACTGGCATTTTAGTCTGTATGTAAATAAATTTTTGAGGATAATTGTTTTTTAGTTGGTTTTTTTTTTCCAGCTTGTTGTATTGTCATATTTTCTGATGGAACGTGATTGTCCTTGAATAAGAATAAGAATAATTATTAATATTATTGTACATTTAATTGGCATTTACTGGAGGAATGTTAGTTGCCCCTCTCTTGTTATAAATTTTATATTATATAAAAAACCTGAAAATCAAGTATTATTGAGTTGTGTCATATTTTACTATATACATTCAACCCCCGATAATTCGCGGTTGGGAACTGGCGATTTGAAAATCCGTGGGTTCTCATTTGAACCTTACTAACAGCAAGTTGCGGATTATCTTAAAATTCGCGGGAATGTTAGGAATAACATTTGGGACTATGTTTTCCCTAACAAATTTCATAACATTTTTTAAAACACATGATTAAATTAAAGTGACATAATGTGTAGATGAATTCACTAAAGGTACAATAGGGGTGTATATATATATATATATATATCATTTAAAAAAAAATAGCTGGGCTGGTTTATATTTATTACATAAACGTGAAGTAAATACAAATATATATAAAGAAAAAAGAAATACATACAATATATAGACTCAACTGGAACTATTGGGACACCTGACTTTACCAGCTATATGTGGTTCTTCCTCAGACTGTTACCACAATTGTATAAGATAAGATACAGCTACAGGGATTCACTTGGACACCCAATCCTGTGTCAGCATGACAATGCCCCTGTGCACAAATCCAGCTCCATGAAGGTTTGCTTTACATGGCTTAGAGTTGATGACCTCGAGTGGCCTACGATTTAATTCTGACCTCAACCCTACTAAACACATTTGGGATGTGGAAAACTGACTGCACCCCCAGGCCTTCACACCTCACCTACATCAGCATCTGGCAAATCTTGTCGAGTGTGCTTGTGCAAATCTCCAGAAAGACACTCCAAAATCTAGTGGAACATCTTCCCAAAAGAGTGGAGGTCCTTGTAACAGCAAATCTTAATAGGGGATTTTCAATATGCACACAAGTAATTTAAGGTCAGGTGTCCACAAACCTTTTATAACCATATAATGAATAATGCTTTATATATGTCTAATGCATCTAATATTTAACTAGTTGGAGTGCATTCATGAATAAACCTGTTTCCATTAGTAAATCATTAATTAATTAATTTCCATTATACCTGTGTGTGTGTGTGTATGTGTATATATATATATATATATATATATATATATATATATATATATATATATATAGGCAGAAGAAAAGTGGAATAAATGTGTTTGGATGTGTGTGGAAAGTCCATGTCAGCCCCTGTGAGTCCTGAAGCCCATGACTTTTTTTGATCCAATAGGGCCTAATGAGTCAGGCAGTTAGGTAGGCATCCTCTTCAGCAGTTAGAGGCCCCCAGGGGTCCATCGCTCGAACCGTAGTGAAATAACAATCAAATAGAGCTGGTCTATTTACTGCAGAACGAGAGTGATGAGTGGCTGGTTGCCCATCAAGCCCCAATATATCTGGGCACAGAGAGCAGTAAATGAGCAGCATGATCTGATCTTAGCAACGTTCTGCACGACCATTTATTCAGCTGAAGAAGTTGTTTAGAGGGAGAAACCCAAAACACCAAGATGGAGGTTGTTGGATTGTATAAATCTATATGCCTTATACACTCTTACTGAATATACAGAGGTGGAGGAAGGGCGATGAGTGGAGCGAGGGGTGATAATACAGAAATATAAGGAGTAAACAGAAACATTCAGAGCTTTGCTGACAGGAGATTTGATAGAGGAAAAATAAAGCACCAGCATCTTCAAGGGCCAATCTCTCTCTCTCTCTCTCTCTCTCTCTCTCCCTTTCTTTCTCTAATGTCAGTCTCCCTCCGAGAACTCTCAGGAAGCGAAGAGAATTGTGTTTGACTGGGGTGAGAGTGGGCTTTTAGTGTTCACAAACACACACACACACACACACACACACACACACACACACACACACACACACACACTCACTTTGCTGCATTAGCCAGATTAAAATGTCTACAAACTTTGGGAAGTAATGCTACATACATTTTCTTATTGTTTTCTATTAGTCTAGTCTAAAGTATTACCTCAGAATGTGTTGTCTGTCTGTATTTTTCTCTCTTTTTATCTCTCTCTCTCCTTCTGTTTCTCTCTCCATGCACACAAACTAACTTTTACAAACTTCAGAAATGTATGCTAAGCTAATTCTTTTAGAGTTTGTGTTTATATTAGCATTAGTAAAAAATATTACCACAGGGTTTGTTGTCTGTGTCTCTCTTTGACTCTCCACACACAAACACAAAACACACACACACACACACACACACACACACACACACACACACACACACACACATACATTGTCCTGTACCTCAGAATGTGTAGTTTTTTCTCTTTATCGCTCCATTTCTCTTCACACACACACACACACACACACACACACACACACACACACACACACACACACACACAGTTTAGGCCATGAACACTCAATTGCTGTGTACTCAATAAGTCTAAGAGCTTACTCGGTGCACAGGAGGGGCTTCAGGTGTGAGCCACACGCTAACTGCTAATATGAGATCTAATCACAGGAGTGTAGACCCTGAGTGTGCGTGTCAATCCAGGCCTAATGCCTCCTTATTGCTGTGAGCTGCCTCATGTTTGTCCACAGCTTGATCTGGGGCTCGGCTCGCGCTTCCACGCTCGCTCCGCATGCTTCCAGAGCCTCGCTGCCTACCGCGAGACGAGCAGCGTGACCCCTCCGGGCCTGCTCGTGGTGATGAATAGGCTAGCCGGCTAACGCAGGTAGATTACCCCCCATAAGACGGTCTGTTAGTGGAGCGGAGAGCGAGGGAGGATGGAAGTAGGAAAGGAGGGGAGGCTATAAATAACAGATTTATCTCTCTCTTGCTCCGGAGGTTCAACCACAGGAGGGGCAATAAAGAGGCCGAAGAGAGAGATGACAGAGAGAATTATGTCAGGCCCGGTTGTCAATCATAGCACCAAGTGTGTGTGTGTGTGTGTGTGTGTGTGTGTGTGTGTGTGTGTGTAAGCATGTGAATGAGAGTGAGCGTCTCTGTATGTGTTAATCTGGGATTGCACATATGAATTTGTGTGTGTGTGTGTGTGTGTTTGTGTGTATGTGTGTGTGTGTGTGTTTGTGTGTGCTGATGCACGCCTGGCAGAAGGAACCTCGGAGCAGGGTGACAGGCGAGCATAATGCTCTCATCACTCTTCCTCTGCTCGCCGTGACATCAGAAGTGGCCCTGGGCGCCAACGGCGACTGCCGCTTTAGCCGCCAATCTTGCAAAAGGGAAAGAAAAAAAAGAAAGAAAAAAAAAACAAAAGCAGCCCTAAACTGCAATCCTTCACACTTTCGCTGTATGCATAAAGAGATGAAAAATCACCGCCGTCTTTGTATTGTCTCACTGAGGTGATACACAAATATTAGTTTATATCTACTCCACCTAAGATTGCCTCCCTAAGCAAGACGGATTGGGTTGCGAGGAAGAAGGGCAATATTCTGCCCAACATATTCAACCCATCTTTTATATGCTGATGTCTTCAAACGAGTGCAGGTAGGAGACACCCGTCTCACCCAGGACAAAAAAAAAAGTAAATAAGGAAAAAAAAAATGCCCTTGCACATTAATTAGAGGGCATATTGGTGCATGGGAAAAATGTAAAGTTTTTTTTTTATTTCTTGCATGCAGTGTGAGATTTTCATAATCGCAACATTGAGGTTTATTACGCGGTTCTGAAAAAAAAAATAGGAATTAAAAAACGAAAGTGTGAAGGGGAAAAAAAATCAATTCAGACTCGGAAAAAACAAATAAGGTTCTAAATAAACTCGATCTGTCCCATTGATCTGTTGTGTCTATTTGTTTTATGTGAGAGCTGGTTTATTTAAGATGAGAAGGAAGAAGAAGAAGAAAGAATAAAACAGAGAAGTGAAGTGGGGGGGGAGAGGAAGAGCAGGTGGGAGCAAAGATTTCTGGGTCAGAAATTGCTCCGCTAATTCTTTTTTCACCCAGCCAAGTGTAAAACTCATTAGACAATGCATAATGCCTTTAATCAAATCAATGGCAAAGGCAACTCCAGACTGATAGCTCCTATCAAAACTTACACAAAGCATGGAAAATTTCTCATTTACTTATAAAAAAAATAAGCCAAGATGGAGGAATTATCTGCGAAGAAACAGGTTTAATTGTGCTCCTGCTTCTGGATCGATATCAGTAGGAAAAGAAAATAAAGAGAGTAAAAGTGAGCTGAACAACAGAAAAAGAGTTGTTTTTCTCACACACACACACACACACACACACACACACACACACACACACACACACACACAGTGTTTTGCATATCTTCATATAGATCTCTTTGTCATTCTTTAAGACATCTTATACAATTGAGTGGTTTGAAATTTGTAGCAATGGTTTAAGGAAGAACCACACAAATAACCAATGGCCTGGTGTTCACAAACATTTTACCATATAGTATATCAAAACCCACACACACACACACACACACCCACACACACACACACACACACAAAACAAAGAACTGATCCTGTAGTGATAAAGTATATGAAAAGCAATAATGTATAAATAGGATTATTTTGTAGCGCCATTTACTTTTGTTTAATTGTTGCTGCCATGTTTATTGCTGTTTTGTTGGGTTTTGCATAATGCTAAATTTTTCTGCTATGCGTAGATTTGAGATGAGCATTATTAGACCACTTACACAAGGTTTGACATCAGCTATGTTTGGTCATAATAGCACTAAATGGTCCTGTCACTTTAGATGTCTTAGAACAACCAATTTCTACTTGCAACCAAATAATGCTTTTACAGCAGCAAAACTGGGAATAAAATCAATCTTTTACCATCAGTAAAGAATGTTCTACAGGTCTTCAAATGCAATACATGATGTCCCACAAGAGCTTGGTTTAGGCCCCCTTTTGTTGTATGTTTATCAGCAGCACATTGGACATTTCTTTTCCTCAGTGCAATGACAGATTTAGCAGATTTCAGTGCTAATGTTATTCACAGCAATACAAAATAAGGCAGTAATTGAAAAGACAGTAAATCTATTCGCAAGTGATGTTACTGAAAAGCTATACAGGTAGAAATTAAGTGCAAGGCGATATTTTGGAATTCCTTTTGGAAATATTTCAAAAGGGTTTCAGAATGAAAACAAATTAAGTCAAACAAAGGAAATTAATATACAGTAATGCTTCAATAGCAGATTCCACTGTGGACTGCAGAACTGTACAATAATCCAAATGGACTGTGTGCTACACATTTTGAGACAATGCATTTGATCTAATGTCAGGTTTTGCACAAACGTCTATAATCCATCACAGGTGTAATTGATGCAAAAGTGGGACTTACCAAATATGAAGAAAATCTGAAATGTATTTAAATATTGTATGTCTCTATTTCACTTTGGACTTTTTTTTGCCAACATACCAACAGGATTCACCTCAGTACTTTTGACAATTATGTCTGTAACAGTTCAGCCAGAAGCAGCAGCACAGGGAAAACAATTGTTTATAAAATGATAGATAAAAATAAATAAGAAATTAATGTAAATCAGAAACATTGCTGCTAATGCTCTCAGACTTTTGGATGCCGATGTTAACGGTGTAAGTAGTTTATATAACAACAGTAATGTGGACAGACAAAATAACAAGCACATATACACACTCACACACACGACCACTCACACACAGTGTATTTCTGTAAACAGACTGTTGTGCTGCTGGGGATCACTGCGGTAATTACAGCTCTCCTGCTACAGATGTTGCGTAGCGCATCTATTGCGATGCTAACGTACCGAGAACGGCGCATCTGGGCCTCCACGCACCTCTCGCTTTTGTTAACGGCCTGGCTCTTCATTTTTTACTGTTGACAGCAATGCTATTCCAGTCATTTACTGGCATCTGCTTAGGGAGAAGAGCAAGCAGGGAAAAAGGAGGGTTTGTGTGCATGTTTGCATGTGTGTGTTTGTGTGTGTGTGGGGGGGGTCTTACTTTAATTAATTGTGGGGAGATTACATGGTTCTTCAAGCATGGAGTTTGTCATCAGAAGCCATTACACACCGTCATTAGCTGCTTCTCCACAGTGTCAACAGCAATTTGAAAAGGACTCATAAGTTTAGGAAACAAACAGCGACACATACGCAATGACGGGAGATGGAAGAGTGAAAGGGAAAAAAAAAAAAGTCACCACTTCGTCACACAATTAGTCACTGTGAGATCTGTAAACAGATTTGTCACTCACAGGACCAGCAGAAGTTTCAAGCAGGGGGTCTGTCTGATGAGCAATCTTTCTATTATCTTAAAGTAAAATGAGGATTGCCCATAAAAAGATGGGTTTATTCAGTCAGGAAGCACTTCGTTAGCGTTGTAGTTTTATACTAATGAATGTAAACATCAATAAACCAATAAAGACATTCAAACATGATGTATTAGTGCCATTTGGGAAATGTTAAATCCATGTGCCTGTACTGCCTCAAAAAACAAATTTGTCTAGATGAATTCACTAAGGTACCACAGGGGTTGTGGGGGTGCGTCCAAAATTTTCGCATTTTCAAAACTCACAGGGGTCTTAGAACGTAACCAGTCTCTCTCTCTCTCTCTCTCTCTCTCTCTCTCTCTCTCTCTATATATATATATATATATATATATATATATATATATATATATATATATATATATATATACACAGCTGACTTGTTTGGCCACATGGATGTTCGTATATTCAGGTACTGATGTTGGGTTCCAATTCATCCCAAAGGTGTTCAATAGTTCAGAAATCTAACATCTACAGCAGGCCACTCAAGAATCTCCAACCCACCCAAATCCTAACTTCATTAAGCTCGCAGTGTGCACAGGGGCACTGCCATACTGGAATAGGTTTTGTTTTCTTAGTTCAAGCTTAGTGCCATTTGGGGACTGTTAAATCCATGTGCCTGTACTGCCTCAAAAAACAAATTTGTTCAACCAGGTTACAGCGTTCCTGCTGCCTTACATTCACATTGTTAGATATGATACAAGAGTTTTTTTTGCGTTTTGAATGATCAAATAAGACTGATAAAGAGTGGTAGAGATGTGGTACATCAGTGGTTAGGGTGTTGGACTTTGGTTCAGAAGGTTTAAATCCCAGCACCGTCAATCTGCCACTGCTAGGGCTCTTGAGCAACACCCTTAACCCTTAACTGCTCAGTTGTATAAATGAAATAGATGTAAGTCACTCTGGATAAGGGCATCTGCCATATGCTATAAATGTCGACTTCATTATTTATCACCAATTCACCACCTTCTTTATTCAGCAAACCACTGTGGAGGGTTAATAATGATCCGGTTCTCCCATTTCCTCTAAATCAAATTCCAGTATTTCTTCTTTCTACTAGAATTAAGCACTAGCTTCAAAGTTGCTTAACATCACAGGTATATCAGGCCTCAGAAGTGAGCTGGCAGCCATGTTGTAAATTACTATGAGGAATGCGAAAGGCCAGGAGAGAGAAGGAGTGAACGTGACGAGGGAAGCTG
Organism: Silurus meridionalis; assembly: GCF_014805685.1. NCBI lineage: Eukaryota > Metazoa > Chordata > Actinopteri > Siluriformes > Siluridae > Silurus > Silurus meridionalis. The sequence continues at coordinate 8,935,252 of NC_060909.1, forward strand.
AAGATTTCACAAGTACAAATCACAAGGCTTTCAATAACAGTCAGTGTATATAATTTGTAACATTTGGGAAGATATTTATTGTAGAACCTGTTCAGTGTGCCCTGATGACCCTGTTAGGCCCCGGAGGCCAGAGCTCCTGAGTGATGGCAATAAATCACAACACATATTTGTAACAATGCAGCAACATGTACTTAAGCTGCCTGTGCGCTCTCTTTTCCCTGAGAAACTATGTGAAAGTCTGAACAAGCTCCTTTCACCACTCGGTCGTTTGCACCTGATCATCCTGCAGGCTGTAGATTACCTTTTTGCACTTAAAAAAAAAAAAGAGACAGATAATTCATAATTTTTTTATCCTACTTTTTTATTTTCATGGACTGATCATTTTTTCTCAGTACATCACAAAAACATGCACTACAAAATAGAAAATTAAGATTTGACATTTGTGAACTATGGTTCAGTAAAAAATATATACACAGTGCGACCTCGATACTCACAGGGGTTACGTTATATGACTCCATGAGAGTAACCAAAAATCTTGAGGTTTTAACTCTTCTTTTGATGGTTTCTTTTTCAAGGGGAATTGTACATGTACTGTACTGTCAACTCAAGAAAAATTGTGAATTACTTGCCATAAATGTTTTATTTACTATTTTATATAAATAATACAAAATTATTTTTATTTTTAACATTTTTATGTAATTAATTAGTACAAACTCTGTTTTAAAATGTTACGACCTACTCGCGGCTTCTCGCGAACGATTATATATAATATAATATAATATAATATATATATATATATATATATATATATATATATATATATATATATATATATATATATATAGTTTTAGAATTTTTTTTTCTCAAAAAAATGTATATGCATATTTGTTAAGGACACTGTGGCAATGGAAATGTGCCAGCTAACAATATATAATTTAATATACAGTATACATTTTAGAAATAATATAAATAAAAAGAGAATTAAATAGCTATTGTTTTTAAATAAAATAAAAACAATAGCTAAATAAATTATTTAACATTTTTAATTTGTTTAAAAATAAAACTGTAAAAGTATTTCTGCCCAACTTTTTGCTGCCACTTTTATTTTAGCCACTCATTTTCCAGATTACAAATCTGAGGTTAAAAAAAATCTGATTATTCTTAGGATTAAATATTTTCTAGCTGTGTTTAAGATGTTGCACTTCTGATCAGATGGTCCTGATTTCAAACCTCAGCACAGCCAAGTGCTCAACTGCTCAGAGCATGAATGAAATAACTGTAAATTACTCTGGATAAGGACGTCTGCCAAATGTGAACGTGTGCTGCCTAAAATGACGGAATTAAATTTCTAATTCAATTTTTACTTTAATGGATTTATTGTATCCCACTTGAGGAAACAATGGGGTTGATGAGGAACATCAATAAAAGTATTTTTTGTCAATCTTTAGTATTTTTCACTCTGTAACTGACAGAACGTACTATGACTGAGATTTTATACTAGATGTGTCTTTTAATAGCTAATTTGATAAATGTGCATGTATGTGTATGTATGTGTGTATTTATTTATTTATTTATTAATTAATTAATTGGTCAATAATAAATTTAAAATTCTTCATTTATTTTGCTATTTTCTATTCGTTGCAAACATAAGAACATAAACATATGTAAATAATTATTTGATTTACTTTTAAAATATATTGTCGATCATTTCATTTACTCATTACCTGTTGCATCCTTTTGTTTGCGCACATGCAACCGTTTCTGTAGAAGCTGAGAGTGAGCTGAGAGTGAGCGGGTGACAGACAGCAGGGGATGAGAGTTTGAAGCAAACTTGCCGAGCTCTACAGGATTCCGTGCGACATGACAGGCAGATCAGTGTTTCACGCTGACTGAGAGACAAAGGCGTGTGACTCGGCGACACCGGCGCTCTTTAATTGCTAAAGCTGGAAATTAGCGCTCGTTCTTTGTGCTCTCTCAGAACGCTGTGCGTTTTAGAGAACCAGCGGCCTTTCAGATGTGGAGCAACACTGTCACACTTCTGTCTCGGTAGCATGAAAGGCTCGCTTTTTCACTACACACACAGGCACACATATATATATACACACACACACACACACACACACAAAACCTGCCACTCCTGCTCAAGTATCTTCAAACACATCTCAACAGCTGTCACATTCTATAAAAACCCCGGTCCCGGATTCTTCTAGAAGATTGTACACACACGCACGCGGGGTTTGCTCTTTCTAAACACATTCTGACCTGCTTCAAACACTATTGATGTTCATACACATGGCTCAAAGGCAAAAAAAAGGGGGGGAGGAGGAGGAGGAAAAAAAAAAAACGCAAGCGCCTCATTTTTAGCGCTTTAAAGAATCAACTCCCAAATGTGGTATTTGGATCCAGGCTTGTAGTATTAAATTTTCCTTGAGTAGGCATCTATGTGGGCCTACTTAGCATATTAGCGCAGCATTAGGTCCCTGCTAGCGCTAATCGTTTCCTGGAAGTGGAACGTGTACGAATTCTATTGAGAACAAGAGCCTATCAAGTGCAACAAACCTGCAACCCAAGAAAAGTGCTGGAAACGGAGGGAGGGGAAAAGAAAAACGAGAGATCAATGAACAGCAGTGAATTCCTGTCATCACCAATATGATAAGCAAGTGCTAATTAGCTTAGCATGACCACCCATTTGCCCTCCTGCATTGTTTGACCGCTAGCAGGCTAATGTAGCATATTTGTGTGTGAGGGCAGGCGATATTAACCCCGGTCTGACTCCTTCTCCCAGTCAGAGCTGATCGATGGTGAACTATTGCCAGGGGGTGGGGGCGCACACACACACACACACACACACACACACACACACACACACACACACACACACACACACACCCTGCAGCACCCTAATGGAGGCACATTCAACTCAAAATCAATAGAGGGAGACGAAGTGCAAACCCACAGTCCAGCCTGAGGGAAGAACCAACAGGGCCAGAACAAATACGCACACAAATGAACCTTTTCAAAGAGTTTACCTCACTGACATGTACAACAAAAGAATTTTTTTGCACTTCCAGGATTCAAGTTCGGAAGAATGTTTGGGTGTTAACTTTTAACACGAGTGTCATCAAATTTGAGGGGGAAAAAAAAACAGCAACATCTTACAAAATCAGTCTAATTATAAAACAATCAGAAACAATTCTAGCATTTACAGCTGCACCCAGTTGCACCAAATGACCGGCCGTTCGAGCGTAGGGCATGTTATAAAGACTGTTCCCGGTTATACGTTAGGGGCAATGTTCGGCTACGCTCAGACGCTTCAGCGTCATCGTATTTAGTGCGTAACAAGTTTGTGTAGCGAGTCACCTGGTTTTGATATAAAGTGGGATCTTTCATGATCTTCCTAAAGCAATTCGGGTAACGTTCTGCGAAATTTACTTCTACAGTTTAAGTCACAGTTTGCACGAATCTCAGATCAATTGACCGAATCAAAACCATGATTCCAATTAGTGAGTGATAAAACCACTTATTTGTGCAGAAGACTAACTCATTGTCCTGTCGTTTCAATCTCATACAATGAAAAAAGAGATTCATACGATGAAGGATCGTTTTTCGAAACCTACAAGAACTTCAAAGCGAAATAGTTTGTAAACTTGAGAATCGTGGCAATTCGCTATCAATCCAGAGCTTAATTTGGACTCGCTGCAGAGTGCCGAAGAGTCTCCCGCTCTATCTCCGGCAGAAGGCGGCACTCAGCCCTTGAAGACCTGAGCAATTTCTCAGCTCGCTTAATTCCACTTCACCTCGAGAAGACCTGCTCCGAGGGCAGTGTTGCATTTAGATTAATTCCGCTTAATACTAATTGGTCCTTGGGCTGAGAGGCCTCGTGGGATTGGCTCCCTGCAGTCCACTCTAGAAAAAGGAGGCTGCACCGCCGTCTGAGGCCTGCTGATGAGTAGAACATTTTATCAGCGCAAACATACACGCAAAGCCCCCCGGGGCTGAAAGCATACCCAATAATTAACTCGCGCACAAACCGTAATTACCATGTTTACACTCGTTCTCTGTGAAACAGAGAGCCTAAGAAGAGAACGCTAAAGGAAAGAAGAAGAAGAAGAAAGAAATACACAAATATGATGCCAAATCTTTTTTTTTTTTTACACACATTTTACCCTCCCTGTCTCTCTCTCTCTCTCTCTCTCTCTGTTACAGTCTCATAATAAGCTCGGAGGGCATGTTGTCAGCGTAATGCCCATCACTTATTTATTTTCCAGAGATAGCCCTATTAATTTCCCCCTCGGTTTGAAGCGCGTCGATGTGGACGGATCCCGCGTCCCCGGGGTGCTCCTCAAGGAAAAGACGCAAATGACCCAAATAAAGGAGGCTTTTGAAGGCTGCTGAGAGGCGCCGGCACCATTAAAACTAAATGAAGTGTTTATTAGCCATGCTGACAGCACGCGCCGCGCCGGCAGATCAAGAGCCGTTACAGTTAATGTTCTCCCCCAGAAACACACGCCCCGTTTGTTTAGTTCTGCTGCTGAGGCAAAGCTGAGATTTCTGCTTTTATTTATCATCTGTTCGCTTGTGTAGCATCTCTAATAAGCGAGCACACACACACACACACACACACACACACACACACACATGCTTCTTATACACAATTATAGCTATTCAGAGCATTTAAGTTATGTTATCTGTGCATATATGTGCATATATCTATTAGGGACGTGCATCTCCATAACTGAGGCTGATGCGATTCGCATCTCGCCAATGATACGAAACATTAAAGAAACTTATGCAGCAGCTGCCTGATTCGATGCAATTCTCCCCGATTACGATGCAGCGCGATCCTATTATGATTTGATTCAACACAATGCGATTCAATGCAATGAAACGCAATTCAATATGGTACAGATAGTTTGTTTCTTTTGTATTTCTTTTGTTCAGACAGACAGCAAATCAAATTTACTCAACTTCCTTCTGACTTTCAACTCATGTCCCTTTCACAAACAGGACTTTGAAGTGCACAAAAAAGAAGAAAAAATATTAAGTAAAATTAGATGTTTTTTTTGTTCTTTTTCCAGGAAGATGCAGCTCTACCTCTGCCATGTTAATCTGTATTCTATGTGTCTCTCAGGACACGCCTCGTCTCCATAGTGTTATACTACATGTTATAATCTATGTATGAAATATTGGTCACAAATAATTTGCCATGTTAATAAAAGTATAGTGCATCTACTAATAATTATATCCTTGTATCCTAGCTTGTATCCGACACACATTTTTTTAAATGGATGCATCACATCATTAACTTTTATGGCGATGCGAATCATTGAATCCGACCATCATTAATTTAATATATTTCTAACTTTCTCTTTTTTTCTTGCCTTTTTCTTTTCTTTCCATTTCTATTAGTTCAGCCTTTCATTTTTTTCCTCTTTTCCTTTTCCTTCGTTTTTTTCTTTTGTCATTCATTGCCTTGTGTTCATTTTTTCTTAACTGCTTTATCTTTCCACATTCCTTATATTTCTTTTCTCTTCTTCCTTTCTTTCTTTTCATTTCCTTTTTCTCAGTTTCTTTCTTTTTACATTTTTTTTCTTTTCTTCCTTCTTCATTGTGTTTCTTTCTTTCTTCCATCCCTTCATTCTTTCCTTCCATTTACACCTTCCTTTTTTTTATCCCTTCATTCTTTCCATTTATCTGTCCATCACTCTCTCACAGCAAACTGCTTCTTTATAATTACACTTTTTATTTCAGGGGTTTGGACAAAAAGTCAGGAAAGTTCTGGAAGCACTTCCTGTGAGTTCTGCGTTCGATTCAACTATTATTTTTTTTGTAATAAAGTTCCGGATGTTAATGGGGGACCGGGAGGGGTTTTCGGAGATGCCAAACAACATAAACAAAATATAAAATAAAGAAAGTAAAGCAATTAAAAGCTGCTTGAACCTGCTGCTTTCTCTTCTGCATTGTTGAAACCTAATAGACTTAAAGCAGTGGAGAAATGAAGCAGGCTTCTGGCTTCCACTTACGCACTTTAATACCTGCCACTGAAAGCTCAATATCATTTACCTCGCATTATTTTCTCATTAATCCTCTCTTTAGATTTTTTTAATGCCTTATTTACTGGAGGAAGGCATTTCTTATTATTATTTGGCTTAATAACATCTTGCAAAAACAAAACAAAAAACCTAACAAAAAAATTGTACGAGTAACGGTCTTCATTTGAAGGGGAATTAAAAGAAAGGGCGAATAATGAACGCTTAGAGAAGTGGAAGAAAAAACGCAATATGTGACTTCTAAACATTTTTTTTCATAATTTTTGCCCTAAAATACACACTTACTAACCCACCCACACAGACATCTCTAATTATTTTTCATAACCTGCAGCACTACGCAGTAATAATGTTTCAATCTTGCCCTAGCCTGTCTATATTTGATGTCTCATACACAAGCACACACGCACACACCTAATTGCCTAAATCATGGTCGGAGAGTTACTTCTGTACTGTCGTAAATGAAGCTTTAGTCTAAATTGCAGGCTTTGAGGATGAAGATTGATGTTGGACATAGTGTATTACTGAAGTCTGAAGCTGCAATCACAATTCACTACAATTATCCCGAGCCATTAAGAGCTGCGCTGAGCATGTCACAATCAAGCCTGCATACAATTAATCACCTGGTGCGAGAGTAGTTAGGGTGTGTCTCCTTGTGTCAGTGTGTGAAGTGAGTCAACGCCACTATCTGCATCAAGATCTGTTTAAAGCTCCAAATATCGAGATTTATGCTGCAACAGGACATAACTCGTAATTCCTGACCTCCGACCAGAAAATGTACAGAATTAAACTTGTGCCAAAAGTTTTGAAATACATTTTTGAGAAATATACAAAGCAAAAAAAACAAACACAAAACCTGAAACTGAAAACAATGAAATCATCAATCAAAAATGTAATGTAATGGTATCAGCTTTACACTCAAAGCTTTTGTTTGTGCGCTCAAAATTTTATTTCCACCATTCTGGCACAAACCTTTCGTGTGGGGCGGAGCTTAGCAGCACCATATATCATTGGCTAGTGAAAGTTGGATTGACAGCTCCCTGACCCTGAAGTAGAGGCTTCAGTGGAACCACAGTTCAATAGATAATAATGAATTTCTATAAAAAAAATAATTAAGGTATGAAGCAAGGAATTAATTTTTACTAATAATAACAGAACTGTTAAGCTGTTGATGTGTTACCAAGCCCCACCCCACAAGAGAGTTTTGTACCAGAATGACACATAGAAACTTGCGTAAAACTGCACCTTCATAAAGCAGTGAAAAGAAAACTGGAAAAAGAAAAAAAAAAACGTTACAAAGAATATTGTGGTAATTTTTTGCTTTGTTTTCAGTTTTAGATAATTTTTTCTTTTTCCTTATTGTACAATTCTGTTCATTTCTTGTTCTTTACTTTTGGCACAAGGATGCCTCCTTAACTTCCTACTCGGGAACGCTGAACCATCTCCTCAACTCGGAATTCCGACTCGGGATCACTGAACAGTATCCTCAACTCTGAATTCCTACTCGGGAACTCTGACCCGTCTCCACAACTCGGAATTCCTACTCAGGTATGCTAAACACTCAAAAATTCCCTTACAGATTTATAATGCACGGTTTATCGAGGGCTTTCAAATCAACAATAAACAAAGTGAAACTTTGTTTACTTGCATTATAATTGATTATACTGTAGATCAATCAACAAAGACATATTGGTTTGGAGGAGAAAAACTCAAACCAAAGTTCATATTATGTTCTTTGTCTAACCTCATTTACACCTTAATAACCCCTCAAATACTACTGACAACCTTTCTGGAAGAAAAAAAAATAAAACATTTGTTCAGAAAACACAAGAAATCTATTATTGAAGGGTTGCCATAAATGTATACACATCAACATTCACCCACAACCACTATACACACAGGCTGTTATATACAGTATATACATATACGTTTGGAAATAAACGACCGCATGGCAATGTTTTGCTTAATGCTGTTTTTGCTCAGTGCTGGAATTTCCCTGTGTGGTTATCACAAAGGCGTGTGCTTTTACCCAGTCATGTTCATAAAACCTACAATAATCATTTCAAACAAACAAACCTAAGCAGAAATGTATCTCATGATCAGGTCTTGGTGACTTTGGTGACTACCAGATGTGGAGAAAATGAGACTTAACACCAATCTGTGGTGCCTGACCATGGTGCTGCATAAAAGACAAGACACTTCTTGTATAAACGCCAGGAGTTACAGAAACCTGCGAGACTACAGTGATGAGCTCATGCCGTCACGTTCTGGAGAATTCTTTCCATTTTCAACCCAACCAGCAAACAAAATGCTAGACATTCATGTCTTTAGTGGGTTTGTTGAATAAATGTTAAGGAGTGTTAGCACAATGGAATGTTGGACAAATATCTGTAAAAAAACATCAAAAGTGTAGCTTCTTTAAATGTCCTTTTGCATGTACAGTACCTGTGAAAAGTTTGGAAACACTTGGTCTTTTATAGACACATTCATGTTCGTTTTGTTTATATGAGAAGAAGTTCAGTAAAATGGACAGTGAACAAGCGAAAGAAAGTTCTGTGGGCAGATGAGTCCAAATGTGACATTTTTAGTTCTAACAGTAGAAGTTGTGTACAATGTAGAAGAGAAGATGTTAGCAGATTCCCTCGCACCCACAGTCAAACATGGAGGTGAAAACTCAATGGTTTGGGGTTGTTTAGGAGCAGGAAGCTTAGAAACTTATTCCAGGTAAAAGGAATACTGAACTAACATGGCTACCATTCCATACTTCACCATGCAATTCCATCTGAACTGCTTTATTGGAAGCAACTTCACTGTACAACAAGACCATGAACAAATGTCCGAAATCTTTAAAGATTACAAAGAGAGCACACTGTCGGCTGGAGTGATATCGATCATGGAATTGCCTGCCCAGTTACTGCACCTATTGAACTGCTCTGGAATTAACTGGATCTCAAGGTCATAAAAAAATCTCCAACTGGTGAGGAACACCTTTGGATTTACAAGAGACATGGCGAAGTTTTTCAACTGAATATTTGGAGAAATAAACTGGAAAAAGTGAACAAAGTGTCCGTACAGAGGAGTCCCTGGCAATCTTCAAGCGACGGTTGAAGACGTACATCTTCCTGAAACACTTTAATTAGCACTTTTGCTTTGTAGAATTCAAGAGTTATATTTATATTAAGTTTGTAATCTAGCGTACCTGTGTAGATTTATTCATTGCTAGAGACTCAAAGCACTTTTGTAAGTCGCTCTGGACAAAGACGTCTGATAAATGCTGCAAATGTAAATGTAACTGTCCGGATGCCAAGAGTGTGTAAATCTGTTATTTATGATAAGGGTATGATCATTTTGCAATAAATCGGTATATTTATATATTATATATTTATATATTTGTTTGGTCAGAGTAAATCTTCATAATATACACATAAGGGAAAAAAGAACTATATTACAAATACATCGCTGTCCTCCCACTCTTCCTTTCTTTTCAACTTTTTAGAAGGTTACTGTGTTCGCTATTAAAACCGATGACCTTCTGAAAAGTTGGCTCTCTCTCCCAAACTACTTATAGCGACTAAAAAACTTCATTTGTTTGCCTAGTAAATTCTTTTGGTAAAAAAAAAAACAACAAAAAAAACATCTGGCGTACACGGGAACGGTGTAGATTTTCACGTGAATATTTAAACTCCGAAATCGTTTTCGCTCGTCAGTGCATGCTTTGGTGTGGATTATTTTTTTTTCCTTCCCTGTAAACTTCAGGGACACGATAATGAGAAGGAGCCAGCGCTAAATTGCCTTTGAGATATGACAGATGGAAGAAAGAGAAGAGCGTGAGAGTTGAGTCAGTCACCCTCCCCTAACGCTAAACTAACAGTCCTCACCCCCCACATCACTTTTCCACCACCCCTTAACCGTCCTTATCTCATCTTTTAATAACAGCCCTGACACAGATGTGAGCGAGGCGGCTTCCAGAGAAACCGCAGCGGCGAGCTAAATTAGTCCACGCTAATGTCGATGCGGCGCAACATCGAACGCTCTGTCATTCATCGCGACCAGATTGTGGGCCTGAGTGTGTTGGAGCTGCAGGGCTGATGGAGAGGGTGCAATTCACAACAGGCCTGGAATGATGGGAAAGATGTGTGTGTGTGTGTGTGTGTGTGTGTGTGTGTGTGGTGAATGCATAGCGGGCACCCTCGGCGGAACAAAGGACAACTGGATGAGAACATATTTCATTAGCGCTGAGCTGATCTCTATCTGACACACAGGTTGTAACTCAGTGGCCTGTTAAGCCTCCGCCCTGCCTCGGACCCGTAGCCCACGGCACTGAGCCATACACCTGTGTTGTGTGTGTGTGTGTTTGTACAAGTTTGTGCCTGTAGACAATGTGGAATGGAACACGTTGATCTGTCATTACAACCTCCTATTAGAATAAGCGGAGCCCTTTTTTCTTATGCTACTTGCCAATAAACTAACCTTCCAACTGATAAGTGCATGTGTGTGTGTGTGTGTGTGTGTGTGTGTGTGTGTGTGTGTATGTGTGTGTGTGTGTGTTTCAGTAATGAGGACTGATAGATCCTGTTTGTCAGAGATCCGAGGGCACTTTTTCCTGACAGCTATGGCAGCCAATAAAGCGCGATCTAATAACATGAGGATAATGAGCACTATATGACAACTCTGTAGCATCTAGGGGAAGTGTGTGTGTGTGTGTGTATGTGTTCATCTGTAACACCAACCCCACGGAGCAAAAGTCTTTTATATTCCCAAAAAAAACCTGAGGTGGCGAACATTTCAAATCGGATTCAACACATCCAATAATCATCCCGACAGGAAGTGGATGTATAAAGCGCTCTACAATATCTTTCTTTAGAAGGAAAAGACAAACCTGCCATCTTTTCATCCTTCAACTCTAAACACAAAGAGAAATGCTGAAAAAAATAAAAATAAAAAATTCAACAGGAGAATCTATAGTACCCAAGCATGTGTGTTAATCAAGAAA